>NC_085978.1:7585757-7888787 GCF_910591565.1 Cydia splendana | reverse complement strand
TCATGGTGTCGCAAGCCATAGAATATGACCCAGTGGGCTTTCCAGGTCAGAAACTTGAATTTTGTCACTATTAATATATAAAAAAATTACGAATGTTACTGTTGCCGCATTGCTGTCGTGACTAGAACGTTCAATCCGTCAATTTTATCAAGGAAATTGATAGTGACAGCGTCAAGGCTGCAGCAGTAATATCACAACGGTAATGCAGCTACAGTTACCATCTGAATGTAACCTTAATACTACTGAATTTCATAAATTACACAATTGCTGAAAAACAAAGTATTAGATTTAGCAACTTCCACTTTTTTCTCTCCATCGATCGAGACTCCTGAATTATTCAAGCTCACACATTAAAATTTGACAATCACTCGTTATGGACACGGTCCTTACGGTTTTATCAAATTATATTCCATCTTCATTGAGGCTTGGGTCCCTGAAATCAAAGGACGTAGTTTGATAATTAATTTTAATGTATGGAAATGAGTTTTGGGGTGATTTTCTGTGAAATAATTAGACGCAGTGGTGGGTAGCCATTTTATTCCGTTACAGATGAGATTTGAAAAATTTGCATTTTACAATGATGTCAATTTTCTGGAATCATTTGCCAGTTTTTTTTCCAGTCCTAACGATAAAAAGCTATTATTCTTTCGAGAAATCTTGACCTATTTGACTCTTTTTGCTAACTATGGCCAAGCTAAAACAACAGTGTTGCCTGATTTAAAAAAAATGCTAAATAGTCTAATGTCTAGAATATGCCAAAAATTTGCTAAAGTTTTTTGAAATATATATGCTATTAAAAATGCTAAAATGTCACTTGAAAATAGGCATTTAAAATAATATGGTGTCTAAAAATATGCAGTAAAATACGCAGTACTTCGTCAGTAGAAAAATGGATTTTCTATGGGACGATAACCCTTCGCATCTACACTTTTTAAATTTGCCGCTTTTTTTCTACTAACGGAAATGGCTTGACAGACTATAGTTACGACTGTTACGGCTCGGCCACGACATCGAGCGACTTGCGACGGCGGGAGCGATAACCATAGGTTGGAGCGAAAGGTCCGATCGCTGTGTCACGCTCCAATCTATGGTTATCGCTCCCGACGTCGCAAGTCGCTCGATGTCGTGGCCGAGCCGTTACGAGTCTGCTGTTGTTTGGCAATTTGTTATTGACCAAATGAGCACAAAATTTCGGGGTTGGTCCCATAGTAAAAGTTGCACAGTATAATCCCAAAACCTCCCTGGCAACGGGAATGCAGTTATTTTTTAGCCACCGTTTATAGATTGCGTTGATATGGGCGATATGGCCAACAATAGTGCCAATAAAGACCAGGAGCTCTTCTAGCGTTTGTATGAAAGTTATTCCCAAACTTTCAACCAGCGGCCGCTGTTTCTCGACCCGTAACAAGTGGATGAGCTCTAAAACCGGGTTTACGTAGTGGTGTTGGTAATTGTAAAATGAAGGCTTAGACGCTTTTCATTTTAATCGACTTCATCTCTTCCTCGGTTTGTGCTCCAGGGGATTAAAATGTTTTAGACTATGACCACGCTAACTTTGCACTGGCAATATATAAGGATGCATAATATATAAAAAAAAAAAACCTTTATTCACGGAACAGCATATTCTTACATGATAGGTACAACCTCCGCCACACTGTATAACAGTTTGTTGGCAGAAATAGGCTCCTCTTTTTACATACTGTTTATAGGCTATTTTACTTAATTTAGGTATTTAAACTATTTTTAGATACTAATATAAGTTACAAATCTAAGTTCAATATAACATGACATTATTTAACTTAAGTTTATCCTAGCTTCATAATACATGCTTGACGTAGAACTTGGCATGAAAACTTAGCATGGTCCGACTCTAATGTGTATTCTTGCAGTAGGTAGGTACCGTGAAAGTATAAAACTTTGCCCATCGCGCAAACGCAAACGCGCGGTGAGCAAAGTTATGTTAAAGGGCAAAGTTTTATACTTTTATGGTAGGTATTTATAATAGGTCAGGTTAGTTAGATAAATCAAATTGCCACAGCATTCACAACGTTAGGTTTTCGAATAGGTATAAATAGGTAAAATGTACCTATTTATACTAGGGCTCGCGGTCGGGTCCGGGTTTCGGGTACCCGTTGCCGGGGCCCCGTTCTCGTGCTACACGAAACCGGATTTGTGGTCCGTTCGGAACGGGTAATTAGGATCCGTGTAATTAAGATCCGTGTGTCCCGTGATACCCGTGTGTCCGGATCCACGGATACAAGGGTCCGGCCCGTTCTCGACGTATTAGTGACGATCGGACGCGTTCTTTATAAGAGCGAAGAATGAAAAGTTTATAACGAACAATAATACATTACCAATAACAAGCAAAACAAAAAAAAACAGAACAACAACAACTAGATCCGGAGCCGAACGCAAATCCGGATCCGGACGCACTACACGGGCACGGATTTTGACGGGTTCGTGTAATTCGGAGGCTTAGCACCGCCGGGGCTAAGAACACGGATGCACGAGTTGGCGTGTAGCACGGATATCGGGAGCCCTAATTTATACCTAACATGTCATGTTCTTATAAGTACGATCTACTGCATAGATTTTGGGTGGGTAAATTGGCGGTTTCAATTCTACGCTTCCCAGTAGTAGGTAAGGTCACTGTGGACAAGTCCGTCTACAAGGCAAGTCCGTCAACACGTTATAACTTTTGAATTTGAAGGCGGATGCGACTTTGGAGTCCAGTCGATTAACCAGTTTTTCGCGCTAGTTCCGTCACTGTAAAACAGATGGCGCTGTGACAACCAACTTCAGAGCAATCCGCCTCAACAATTCATTTCGTGTTTTGAACTCGAAGTCATAGTGCGACAGCCGTTCGAAAAAAAATTGATAAAAATAGTTTTTGAAAAGATTGTGCATCAGAAAGTAACTACGTAGGTAGCATAAGAACCAGCTGTCTTTATTCTATGTTTAAAATATCTGAAATTAGCTTAGTTTTGTAATTATACGTTCCACGATTTATCATATTAAAATTTGACTAAGTTGGAAAGTCCGTCTATGATGTTCAAGGCAAGTCCGTCATATGCCGTTATATCACCGACTACCGAGTTTCGTTAAATCAGAGATTACCAACTGTTTTTGCGACTTTAATATTATAACGATTTGATAAGGTATCAAAAAATCCTCCTGACTTTGCGCATGATGTTACTTTATTAAATTTTGATCTCAGTAAAGTAAAAGAAACGATTAAAATTCATTTTAAAATTACTATTGATCTTTTATTTCGGAAAAAAAAAATATGTTTAATTATTTTCCAAAAAAGGTTTACCACCCCATTTTGGTAGTATATGGCGACTTGCCTTTGTTTTAGAAAAATTGTGTTTATTTCGAATCCGAACCGTATATTAACAAGTTTAAAATACACTTTTCATTGTCTTGATCCGTTCTTTTTAGGAATTTGACTACGAACATATACGCACCCATAGATTGGCTGATATCATAACTAGACGGACTTCCCTTAAACTGCACGGGAAGTCCGTCTACTCGCCGAATTTTAAAAAATGCCATTGTTTTTGCTTAATTTGTGCTTGAAATGATCTGTCACTAAGGCTAAACTATTAATTATTAAATTCTACATCGTATGCGATTACAAGAAACATAGGTGAATAATTAACGGAACTAGATCACTCCAAAGTCAAAAAAAAAAACTTCGCCACAGTGACCTTACCATAAGAGCGTTTTCACATTGTCCGATCCGATATCGGATGTCGGAAGGAAGTAAAATGTAAGATATATGTATTTCTCTGTATTTATATGCATTTAATAAAACTACTACAATAAAACGATAAATAACGCTAAAAAGGCGGACTTAATGTCAATGGTACTCTCCTGCAGCGGTTTTTGTCATAGGCGCCGCATAAATTTAGCCCCCCGTCAGCTGTCGGACCGATAACATTGTAGTGTGCGTGACCGCTAAAGACGGCGCCCGGGCCTTGATACGGGGGTGTAGGATCCTACATCCGATATCGGATCGGACAATGTGAAAACGCTCAACAAGAACAGACATAGTTTTTAGTAAAAACAAAAGTATAACTCAGTACATACAACCAACGACATATTTAACTCCGTATAAGATGAATAAAGTCTAAGGAAAAAACGTGTCTCGAAAATAAAGAAAAAGTCTTTCTCGTATAGATGGCGCCACACATTTGGCCTATGCTCGGCTAGATGGCGTTGACACCGTTTGATATTATTATTATTATTATTATTATTATATAATTATAGGCGAGCAGCTATTTAGCTGATGAGCCTATGTCACACAGTGTCCAGTACTATATAGTTCAAAGTTTGTAAAGTCATATCACATCACTAAGTAACATCGTCTATCTTATTGTTTAAAAGCCACTTGTCCAATCTGTTTTTAAACACATTGACCGAAGGAGCAGTCACAACACTATCCGGTAAACGGTTCCAAGCCACCACGACACGGTTGGACAAGGAATGATATGCAGCTTTAGTAGTAGTGGGAGTGCGAACAATTCTTAGGCTGTGACCTCGGGTCTCGCGGCTGATAGTTCTCATATTGATTAATTCGTGAATGTCAGGGAGGTTGTAACAGTGGGTAACAATTAACAAATTATAACAATAACAATTTTAGTTTTGATATTTAACACATATCAGTGAAAGAACATGGGACAGTATCCTCTATAGATACTATATATTCTCTTTGATATAGAATAGAATAGAATAGAATATCGTTTATTGCACCATGGTAAAAACAAGTTGTTACATAATAATGGTATCTCATGGACCCTAATAGGGTATGGCAAACATTTCCTTAATATAAGTAGGTACATATTAAGAACACATAAAAACTACAAACTAGCTTTATAATTTTAGGAGATCAAAACATAAGATAACTTTGTGAAATCTGATTTGCAAGTTGTGATAGATATTAGCCAGCGGCCCGCCGGGACGCGTGTTGATTACTCCCCTGTAATTACATCGTACGTGGGGGACATTGTGCTAAGGAAACGGGCATATTGCAACTTTGCCACAGACAACTGTGTTAAACATGTTATGCGGGAAAATGTGATACTTACCTATTAGATATTGCAAACAGACTGAATTTCAAAGGCACAGGTAAGAAATTCAAAAAAGCACAATAAAATCTTATTTAAAATCCATCATCGTCAACAAAAGTGTCGTACACAATGATTGTACATGTTTGGTATACGTGTACGGGTCAAAAACTTTTTTAGTATGAGTTTAGTATGAGTTAAGGTTCTGCATATTTCCTGTAAACATCATAAAACTAGTAGCTCTGTGAGCTGTAGACCTCGCGAGCTGAGCTTAAAACTGAGTAAATGTATGGCTTCGTTGTTTAGAAGAATTTAGAGAATCTAATTTGACAATTAAAACCTTAACTATCGAACCTGCTTACAAAATTCGGGAATTGGTTTAGAAATGCGACCAGTAGAGTAGAACAGATGGACATACGAAACAATTTTTGGCTAACAGGCCAATTCAAACGTACACTGATATCAGAATGACGTCTAACTGATGTCATTTAGTTATCGTGCATTTCGCTGGTTCTTGTCCGTACGCAAGCGAGACGCACGATGACTACTAAATAACATGATAAAAATATCATTCCGATGTCAGTGTACGGTCGGTGCCCCAACTTAAGTATCCACGTCGCCATACTAATTGTATAGAAAAGTGGATAGAGTTAGACCAAGAAAAGTCTGCAGAGCACACGCAGTGCCAATGTTATTTGTGCCAGTGTCAAAATCTCTGCAGACTTTTCTTGGTCTAACTCTACTTATGTTAGGGAACCAACATTACCTTTTAATTAGCCTGTAAACTGCAACTGAGAAGCTTCGTGCGCGTTTGGTTTGCCAGTCTTTTCAGTCTTCGTTCCTCCTCGAGTCGCAATAGAAGGAGTTTCATGCTTTTAATTTTAGTCGAGTAAGAATTTAAATATCTAACTAATCTAAATTCTAAAGAGAATAGAATGTATAGGGGACGTGCATGAACTATAGGGGGCAGCACAGGAGCCGTCAGATCTTTGGCGCGAAGCGTAGATGTGTAGTTTATGATTCTGATGTAGCCCACAAGATGGCAGAACCTACTATGCACAAGAAAACGTACCTACGAGAACGGTTGATGGTAGCACTTGCTTTGGCAATGTACATGTGCACATATGTTTCCGATTCAGGCCACAAGATGGCAGGCCTTCCAACGCGCACGGTCCCTATAGGGGGCGTGCGTGAACTATAGGGGGCGGCATAGGAGCCGTCAGATTTTTGGCGTGAGGCGTAAATGTGCCGTTTATGCTTCCGATGTAGCCCACAAGATGACAGAACCTATACTATGCATAAGGAAACGTACCTACAAGAACGGTAGATGGTAGAACTTGCTTTGGCAATGTACATGTGATTCAGACCACAAGATGGCAGACCCTCCAACGCGCACGGTCCCTATAGTAGAGGGTTATTGTCGTACTAAATTTTGTAGTCACTGTAAATCAGTGCTGTAAATTTACTGTCATCTTTCGATACAGGATTAAAATGAAAATGAATAAAAAATATCAATAAATGTATATATGTATGGATAAATGATTTTTTTTATTTTAGAACGCCATATGATTTTGACCCATGTTCTTTTACCGATATGAGTAAAAATTGTTAAATATAAAATGGTGTCGCCATCTAGACGAGCATAGAGGCCAAAGGTATGGCGCCGTATATTCAAGAATCAAATTTTCTTTAAAGCGCAAAAAGCCATCATCTCTTGCAAAAATTAAACGAATACGCTTAGCCGGCGCTTTTCAAAATAAAATAATAAAATAAAAAACAACAATTGATACGAAATTTAAGTATAAAAAAATACAAAACGTTGTGTAGCAGCAAAGACATATCTAACTTCGTATAAGACGAATAAAGTCTAAGGAAAAAACGTGCCTCGGAATTGAAGCAAAAGTCATTCTCGAATAGATGGCGCACACACCTTTAGCCTATCCTCGGCTAGATGGCGTGACGACACCGTTTCATATTTAACAATTTTAACACAGATATTAGTTGAATGAACATGGATCAAAATGATATAAAAATAATAAAATCATTTATTTATATATATACATTTTTTGATAACTTTATACGTTTTCATTTTGAGTTTTAGTCGTGTGTCGATAGATGGCAGTAAATTTACTGTGACTACAAAATTTACAATGACAGGACCCCTCTATACTATCTATTCTTTTTGGTAGCAGCATACAATTACTGGGGATGGAACCAGGGACCTCCCAATGCAAACAAAAAAAGCGAACGTTTGCAAAATGCGCCATGATAGTTCTTACTAAAGCTGACGAAATTTAGCTACTCATTCTCAAGTAAAAACGAAATATCTAAATACCGCCAAAACCAGCGATACAAATTTTCTGAATTTTTGGACATTTAATCTATAAACATATATCAAAAAGAAAAAACTCTTATGATATCGATACGATTATTTGTTTAAGCGCTAGGTATCACGACTCCGCCATTTTTAAAAATTTCCAAAAACCGGATTGACAAAATTTTTTTATTTAGTCATAGAATCTGGTCACAAAATTTCATGAGAATCGGTTAAGAATTGCGACCTGTAGAGGAGAACATCCGGAAATACAAAACTAAATATCTAAATACCGCCTAAACCAGCGATAATTTTTTTCTGCATTTTTTGCTATTAACTCTGTAAACATGTCTCAAAAAGAAAAACCCTTATGATATCGATACGACTATTTGTTTAGGCGACAGGTATCACGACTCCGCCATTTTAAAAAAATTCCAAAAACCGGATTGACAAAAAAAAATATTTAGTCATAGAATCTGGTCACAAAATTTCATGAGAATCAGTTAAGAATTGCGACCTGTAGAGGAGAACATCCGGACATACGAAAGCAAATTGCTCGAGTCAAAACGTAGACCTTCGCTACGCTTCGGTCAATAAACTGACCTTAAAGCCTAATTTTCTTACTTTATTATTATAGGCATGTCAACATTTCACTTTTTTTATGATGAAAGTCTTAAAAAAATGTTAAATTAATTAGGGTCAAAAACCGGGTCAAAAAGTCAAGATCAAGTCAGAGTCTCGGATTTTAAACATGAAATCTTTGTGCGAGCCTTTTTCAGACTACCTACTACGTTTAGTAGAAAAAGCCATATACCTACAAATATATTCGATTAAATTCCTTATAGAACGTGACCCAAGTCACATTTTCTCTAAAACTTATGACAATAACGTTAAAGCTCAAAAAATGTGTAAAGTCCACTATTTCAGTCGTATCTAATAGTCTGAACTGAAAATTCAGACGCGGCCATCCGGAATTCCGGCACTTGATCGCACCGTGTGTACAAACAGCAACACTCCTAACTGTACATCGGTGGACCTTATTACCAAAGGCATAAGGTCCACCGATGTACAGTTAACAGTGTGGGCGATGGTACATTCAAGTTAAATGACTGTTGGAAGTACACTCTGTCACTAAAGTGACAACACAGACATTTTATTGCTCCGTACAAAACTACTGTACATTGAAGTTAAATCACTGTTGGAAGTACACGTTGTTACTGAAGTGGTAACACGGCCATAGTTATTTTTAGTGTTCCGTTTAAAACTTTATGTAGGACGCACTTATGGGAGTTATGGGACACAATATTTACAATCAATCTGGGTAGTATGAATGGTCGGTTAAAATAGTTAAATTTTAGGGACGTTTATAAATATACTTCTCGACTTGATTAAAAATATATTGATATGATTATAGTACTTATATTTTTCTTGTAAAGACTTTCCTTTAATTACATTATCACATAAACCAAGTTTAAATTATTTCTAGGCCTACAATGTAACTCGAGCATTAAAAATCACTCGGATTTAATTCAAACTTCATTAGATAACACAAGATAGCATTACAAATAGCGGACGCTTTAATTATTAAAGAAATGGGAACATAAACATGTATGTAGGTACCTATGTAGGTAAATTGACACCGCGTTAAACCCTATTTCCTTAAACCTTATTTCGTAAAGAAAATGGCCAATATATTATATAAAAAATACACTAACTAAACATCGACAAAAGTTCGACGATTATAGTTAAAAGTCTGTTCTCTTTACTTTTGTCGCCGACTGTACGCCTCGGTGCCTTGCGGTCCCGCATGTGCTAGGCTCCATTTAATCTAACACTTTGTAAAGCGTGTGGTCTTTTGGACCCGTAACTTTTTGCTCGTAACGTATTTTTGATATTGACTGTACAATTTGCTGTCTTATGTTTATGTATAGACAGTTAATAGATAAAAAAACCGGCCAAGTGCGAGTCGGAGTCGCAAACGAAGGGTTCCGTACCATTATCTATAAAAACGGTCACCCATCCAAGTACTGACCCCGCCCGATGTTGCTTAACTTTGGTCAAAAATCACGTTTGTCGTTTTTAGGGTCTCGTTTTACCCTTTGGGTACGGAACCCTAAAAACGAATACGATTGTAAAGAGAGAACTTAGATAAATTTTTTTTTCATGGGGTTTCTTGATGTTAATACAAAACTAATAACACGAAAAGTACCTAAACATGATTTTATAACACATAAATATTTTGAATATATAGGTGTTAAAACTCTTGGTACCTACTTATCTAAATGACATGATACTTATTGATATTATTGACATTGATATAAGTTGAATTATCGAGAAGATGGAATTGCATTTGTAGTGGTTGTATGCTGATAGTACAAGAAAATAGAAAATTCAAATATAGAATGCCTGTAAACAAACAATACTACTACATATGCAATTCCACGCTCTCGATGATTCAACTTATACCCTTATGACAAACAGACATGTGTCAATATGAACTTATAAGTTAGTAAAAGTATATTTTAAGCAAATACCTAAATATTTACTAAATATAACTGAAAAACAGTCAGTCTATAAAGAAGTCGAAGTTTAGCAAGCAATCGATGACGTCCTTAGCAAACATATCTGACTGAAGATTTACATACTCGAAATACATTCGGGAGGGGTTGCGTCCTCGTAAATCAGCCGTCGGAAGAGGTGTACCTATCGGAGTCAGGATGGCAACATTGCCCCAGCGAGCCACGAAAATACAGATGTACCTAGTGCATAATTATTTTCCTTCGTATTGTCACGGAAACTTTTTTTTTTAATTTATTTGGGACAAAAAACAGTAACACAGGGTTCAGACACAGAAATAGAGTACAAAGGATAATTAAGTGTGAGCCCAAAAACATCGTCCACAGATTACTAGATTACCTACTGATAAATCTACAATATATATTATAGCGCAAGGTAAAATACAAATGATATATGTAAAAGTAAAATTAACAAAGCTACGATTACAAAATAGGTTTTTTGATGCAGTTACAAATCCACGTTAGCAGGAGTAGTCTTATACAGTTTAATGAGCGAGTAAAAACAGTGAAAACACCATGGCCCATCGGAGCAACGAACGTTCGAACGTGTCTTGCTATTTCAGTCAATCTCGGTACAAAAGTACTGAGGTTGACTGAACTACTACTGTAATGTTGTTGGCGGTCTGTCTGTGTATGACAAGATAACAACATTATAGGGTGCGTGCATGAACTATAGGGGGCAGCATAGGAACCGTCAGATTTATGGCGCGAGGCGTAAATGTGACGTTTATGCTTTCAATGTAGCCCACAAGATGGCAGAACATACTATGCACAAGGAAACGTACCAACGAGAACGTTGGCCACATGGCCAAAGCAAGTGTTACCAATACCTGTGCCTGTACATACATGTGCACATTTGTTTCCGATTCAAGCCACAAGATGGCAGACCCTCCAACCCGCACGGTCCATATTAATATTCGAATTGCCCTCACGTTGCTGCGACGATTGACGTAGGCGCTGTAGGTATCAGTTGATTTCTTTGACAAAATTATTGACATTCGTGTCAAGATAATTTTTAAGAAAAAGTAACCGACTTCTATGGGGGCCGGTGAAAGATTATTGTAGATGGTGCACTATACAAATAATTCTATACGTATACCTTTAAGATTTGAGGAGTTCCCTCGATTCCTCATGGATCCCATGTTCAGAACTTGAGCTTGACATAAATATAGCTTATAAACCTAACTTGCTTAACAAACATAACGAAGAGGAAAATCGCCAAACGCGAGCTATGCGTCGTTAAAGAGTTCCATTCTGGTCATCATCAGCAGTTCCACTTCCTCAAATGTCACTTTTTTTAATGTATATGCTTGATTTGTTGATAAAAACACAAAAATCACTATGTGTAGGCCTTTAAGATTTGAGGAGTTCCCTCGATTCCTCATGGATCCCATAATCAGAACTGGGTTTTGACAAAAACGGTACCAATCTGTATGCATATACATACAATCAAAAAAAGATTTTTCAAAATCGGTCCAGTAATGACGGAGATATGGAGTAACAAACATAAAAAAAAAACAACGGGTTGCACTCCGGGAGTCACTTCTGAAAACTCAATGACATTGTAACAGTTTTTCGATCAGGTCACGTGTCCGTCTTACGAATTTTCAATCTGTCGTATCTGTCGGTCACGTGACCTGTCGCGAGTTTAACATTTTTCCCCATCACAAAAAGTGCACAGCGCCGCTAAAGAAGTTTTCACTTCAAAAAAAAAAGAACATACAACCGAATTGATAACCTCCTCCTTTAAGATTTGGAAGTCGGTTAAAAATTGACAGTGACAACCTGACAACGCCCGCATCTATAGTTCGTTTTTTTTAGCATTAGAAATAAGGTAAACAATCTTGATGAGTCTTTTAATTGAAAAACACATTTTAAAAATAAGTTACGGCAAATATGTAACAATTATGAATGTAATACGATCTTTTATATTCGTTTGCTTTCATAAGTAATAGTTATTGATTTTTAAAAAGCGTTTTTCAATTAAAAGACATGTCTAGATCGCTTACCTTCTTACAAGTTCTTTCTAATGCTAAAAAAAACGAACTATAGGCCGCTGCAGTAATGCCTCCACAGTAATGCAGCTGCAGTTACCTTTAGCGTGGACTCTATTCTCTTTCATTTCAGTAACTTCACATTTTAATTAGATGCATTGCTTGTTTTTGTATATGTCCAAAAAGTGAGAAGAGTTTCGTGCCATTACGCAAAAAACAACAAAAAAAATCACGTTTGTTGTATAGGAGCCCCACTTAAATATTAATTTTATTCTGCTTTTAGTATTTGTTGTTATAGCGGCAATTTAAACTGCCTAGCTATCACGGTTCATGAGATACAGCCTGGTGACAGACAGACAGACGGACAGAGGGACAGCGGAGTCTTAGTAATAGGGATCTGTTTTTACCCTGTAGGCACGGAACCCTAAAAAGAATCCTTTATCACCTCCAATCTTATTATATCCGCGACGAAAGTGCGCTCCATGCGATAAAGTAAACAAGTATGAGCTAACCGCGCCTATAGAAACCCACACGATCTGTCCCAACAAGAAGAAACTGAACTGAACTGAAACCATGTAGGTACACTTGTACAGCCAAGTCTCGCACTATTTTAGAACGTATGTCTATGTAGTAAGGTTCCATTTCATTTGCCAGTGTAGACTTAATCGTATCAAACTCTTTTGTGGATACGGTACGTTGTGTTTACTGTTAGGGCTACCACACACTAGCGTCTTTTGAGCGTCGGCGCCTAGTAAGCGTTATGGAAAATGGCGTCGCTGCGCTGTTATATATACCCCATTTCATATACCATGGTATCCACTTGAAACTGCACAAAGAGAACTATAATATTGATCTATTGTTTTACAATTGCTTTACGAGCTCTGCTCTTCAGAGTCAGCGTGTGGTGGTATTACACAAAGGATCAAGACTGAAAAGTTATAGGTAATGTAAGACACGATGCCGCAAAAAAGTTTGCCGGGTATCTTTTGTTTTTTTTTTATTATTAGAGAAACAACAGAAGTATTCGACAGGATAATACATTGTTAGGTACATATATTATTGAGGTGAACACTTACTTCCTTAAACGCTCTCACTAAAACATACTTAAAATAAACGGACTTAACTAAAACGAAACTTTTTGTTGTCTCTACTCCTATTGTTTATCGTTTCAAGTGGAATCCCGCCATGGTATATTAAATGGGGTATACGTTACGCCAACGTTGCTGAGTCAGCCTTACAGGCCTATTCGGATTTCGAGATAATCACAAGATCTTGAGACGATTTAGACTACTTAGACTACAACTAGATATACATTAGATATCGACTAGATGTGACTTGGATATATAAGACATAACTTGTCGAAATCATTCAAGAGGACCTCCAGAATCGCGGAAACGTCAAATTTGACATATCTATCTTACAAATATCTTTAAATTATCCGTATCGTAACTTGTTGAAGTCTAGTAGAAATCTAATTCATTTTCCGAATCGAGCCGATAGAGTTGACTACACGCCGACGCTCGGGAGACGCTAGTACGGGTTGTCCCTAAGGGTTCTGCCAGTCGATTTGTTCAACTCTAAAACTTAGTTTTTTACGCATCAGGTTTGAGGCAATTGAAATGGTTAAAGTCGGAACAAGCTAACTCAACATCGACAAGGACGTGAAAGTACCATAACAATCGTCATATTTTCATAATCAAATATCTCTAGAGAGACATTTTTAGGGTTCCGTACCCAAAGGGTAAAACGGGACCCTATTACTAAGACTTCGCTGTCCGTCCGTCCGTCCGTCCGTCCGTCCGTCCGTCCGTCTGTCTGTCACCAGGCTGTATCTCACGAACCGTGATAGCTAGACAGTTGAAATTTTCACAGATGATGTATTTCTGTTGCCGCTATAACAACAAATACTAAAAACAGAATAAAATTAAGATTTAAATGGGGCTCCCATACAACAAACGTGACGTCGGGAGTGGTCAGTACTTGGATGGGTGACCGGTTTTTTTTGCTTTTTTTTTTTTGCATTATGGTACGGAACCCTTCGTGCGCGAGTCCGAGTCGCACTTGCCCGGTTTTTTTTAATTTTAGCGCTCGATTTCGTACTCCCTCCCTTCAATACTATCTCCACTACTAGGCATTTAAAATCTACTAATAGAATTGAAAACGAGTGGTCAATAGAACTAGATTCCTAATTTCTACCGCTCGTATTTCAAAAATAGCATTTCGCCATTTTCCACAGATTTTCGAGTGACGAAATCGAGCGCTTGAAATCCTAAAATCGGCCCTCAGTTCGCGTTCAAAAGTTAGGTACCTTATTTTTATTCAATTTAACTCAGCAGTTTTCCTATCTACTCTCAAATTAATTTAAAAACACTAGCGCTCAGTTTCGTATTATGAAAAAGAATAAAAAATATCTCAATGCAATATTTCAACTAAAATCTGTTTCCTTATCGTTACCTATAGCTGCAAAATCTGACATTTAAAATCTTCCGAAAGATCGTAATTTCATAACACCGTGAGGCAGATTTTGTTTTAACATTTTGATAAGGTTTTGACACTGTTTTGATACAATACGACCTTCATTAATGTCATCACTGTCATCAGGCATCCCACACGCCCCTATAAGAGAGAGAGCGAAAGGTCATAAAAGACGGATCCTGATTGGATTACGTGAACCTATGCCCTAACTGCAGGTCGTATCAAAATAAATTGAACACCATATCAAATTTTCAAAACAGCTAGGTTAGCACGGGAGTGCAGCGACAGTATTTCGACTGCAAGATAAACTACCCGTCCCTTTCGAGTTAATACCTACAGTTAGAAAAAGACGGCTATCTATCTAGCGGGCAAGATGCTGCGCTAAGCCTATAGAATCGGCATCCGTGTCTCTTTCATGCAATTTATATATTTCTCTATCTGTCCACTGTTTATTGCCAGAAGAAAAATAACCATTTTCCTCGAGCTTTGATACAGCTAGTGCAAATATTTGTAAATGGTGAATCGGAGCCGTCAGAGCTGAGGACTGTCGTAATATTCTATTACGGAAATATTAGTCTTATTACGGATCACTTTGGATTGCCAGTATTTATCCATAAATATAAAAATATGAGACAAATGAAAATAAAACTTGATCTCGACACGGTTTTTATTGTCAATTTATAGTCTGTCAAGCTATTTCCGTCAGTAGAAAAAATCGGAAAATGTATAAAACAATACGAGTAGGCACGAAGCGTAATCGTCCCATAGAAAATTTGAATTTAGCGCCTTTTGCTACTGGCAAACTTGTTTGCACTGCAAAACAGTTTAAAGCGTGTATGAAATCATTGCCAAGTTTTATTATGGTTTAAAACTTGCAAACGTAAACCAGCCCTATAGATCCTTGGAAGCTTTGGCAGTGTCCAAACTAGTAATGTTTAGGTATATAATATTTCATAAGACTTCGTCGCACGGATAAGTGATTTCTCACTTACTCGCCAATTCTGTTTATTTCAACGAAAAAGCGTGAAAAGAATATTATTACATTTATTACATATCAAACGCAATTCTCTGGAGAAGTCGATAAATCAATTTACTCATATTCACACTTCGTTCCCCTGATGAGGGTACTTTGAGCCGACCTATACAAACTTCTTGTGTTATTGTTTCACCTACCTATTATTTCTTGGCAGAAATACATCGCTAATCTAAAGAAAATATAGTTATATATGAGAAAAGAAAACTAGCTAAAATATTCACACACAATATCAACATGATCCCTTGAGGCTTGAGGCCGATGAGAGAGAGACTTATGTTATGCAAGAAGAAAACTTAGTTTTGTTTTGTAAAGATAAAGAAAAATATTATATATCACCAATATATTAAACAGAAACAGAACATTAATTGCGCATCACGAAATGGACCCAACTCAGCATAAGTAATGCTATGAAACCAGCGCTGGTCTTCCGTAGGACTCATCCGGTGATGCCACGAGTGCCACGACCTACCTATAACACATAAAGGTACTTTAAAACATTACAAGAAATAAATATCCACGATAGAAAATAAGTAATAATAAACAATCCCACAATGCCTTTGCACATGAATTTTGTGAAAACTTACGCCGCACGCCGCGGAATGAACTTTTTGCCGAAGTTTTGAGAGGCCACTATCGGGTAGATACTTCCAAAAGGAAGTGTACCCTTTCACTTTCCAGTTGTGTCACTTGCACTTATCAGTCTCTTTCACTTTAAGAGACTGCATGTGACACAACTGGAGTTGCATTGGCCCATAGGTTACGGCAACCGCTTTTCATCAGACGGGCCATATGCTTGTTTGACACTGACTTGGTTATTTATGTTCCGTCGGAGCGTTTCCAAAAGTGCACAATCTCCACGTGACATGCATGACAAAACTTCTCATTATATTAAATAGTTTGTATAAGGATGGATATCTCCATTTCCAAAATGAACGTTTCTTCCTTAAATTCCCAAGAACTATTCCTACTTTTTCAAACTTTCCGCCAGGGCTCGGAAACCGTTTTATTTTCAAACCGAAAACAATTTCGTTTCCGTTTGCGGTTACAGGTTAAAGAACCGTTCTATTAAGATACTGATTTATGCCTAATTCGTTCGCCTTCCATTTTTGTGGAACGAAATTTAATTAACCGGTTAAATTGAAAATATCGAAGTGAGATAGAACGAGTAAGTATTGCTATCTCTTTCACGTTTGACAACGAGTTTAACCAAGAGTCTCCGAAAGCCAAGAGTAACCGGTATTATATCGTTCCCTGCAAACCATAAAGTTCCGTTCCCTCTTCTTACCGGTTAGAACAGAGAACGTAATTTTTTAGTTCGCGTTCCATCAATTAACCGGTTTTTTAATGAACGAAATAATATAACGGTTTTGGAACGATATTAACAGGTATTTCAATACCGGTTCCGAGCCCTGTGCTTTCCGCAACTTGCACATCTAAGGTAAGGTGGGGTAAGACAAACAGCTTATTTTGCTCGGGGCAAGACAAACACTATGAGGATTCCATACAATTTAAGTGATAGTCTTATCCCGGTGACAGTCTCACCCCACCTTATACCTTATAAAAAAATCGTTATTGTTATTGAGCACGAACATTGCCACAACAACCTACACAACAAAATTAGCACAACTTTTATCGGAAACCGCAGTATTTTTCCCAAGTTAAATAAACAGGACGAAGCGTCTCCGATCCGAATTGGCCCGGACTGAAAAATCGGCAGTAGCCCGAATTACGAAGTCCCATTTTTACGGAGGCAGATATTTATTTACGCGCTCACTGCCCTCCGTCAGCTGTCCAGGACTCGTTACGCGGGCACTGTCTCCGAATTTTTAACTCATACCTATTCATTATATTTAAACTAAAATAGTTCTCAGTTTCTCCTACTAAAGAAAAAGTGACAAGCCCTCCAGTACAGTGGCAGAAGCCGGATTCGAACTCGAACAACTTGACTTATTGGTCCCAAAAAAGCCATACCTATTCATTTATTGGTACCATATTTTTGAAGTGAAAACTTCTTTTTCACCTCAGCAGCTCGAACAAGGGTACTTTGCTTCTTAAAAACAGTGAGCAAAATGCGATTTTGCTCACTGAGTGAGACAAAATGACATTCAAGTGACCTTTATAGTCAAATGTCATTTCAACATGCGGGGTCTAATACAAGTTCGAAATACTTGGGTTCTATTATCTCTGTCCCTTTCACACGGTTAGCAAAAAGAAACAGACGAAAAAAAGTTCAAACAACATTCAACATTCAGTTTATAATAGACCCCCGCAAACTTCAGAACGCATCGTCCAAACCACGTACGAGCTCCGTACGAGTATGAATTCTTAATAATTATTTAATTAAAATAAAGTTTAAAATTTGATAATAACTGACAAAAATACTATATTTTAGGTATTTTATTGTACAATTAAAATAATGAACTCAAAAAATATACAGATTATCACGCAAAATTAATTATTTTACTTTTAAGAATTTCTACTATAGTTGACGAATAGTACGTATCCGCAATTCGGACCGTATCTTACGTATTGAAGTGTCAGTTGATCGTTATTTCCATATAATTTTACTGAAATGTATTATTACGTTTTGTTTTTGTGTTCGATTGCGGTAATTAAACTTAATTGTTTGTATATCTTAAGAAAACATGAGTGCATAAGTATTAAGTGACGAAGAAGGATTAGGTACATTTTTCAAGTTGTCTAATAGGTATCTTCTCACTGCTAAGATGAAAAATTTTGTGTACTACACGAGATCAAAGTTATTTACATCTCGTGCGCTTTTGAGTCCCTTACTACGCTCAAGATTCTAAATTAGATTATAGAATCTTTCGCTTGCACGGGACTCAAAATAAGCACTAGAAGAAATATCAAACTTTGATCTCTTGTTGTACAAATAACTATAGCGGCGCTGTGCACTTTTTGTGATGGAGAAAAAATGTTCAACTCGCGACAGGTCACGTGACCGTAAGATTCGTAAGACGTAAGACGGACACGTGACCTGATCGAAAAACTGTTACAATGTCATTGAGCTTTCACTTCTGCCGGCACTCCCGGAGTGCAACCCGTTGTTTTTTTTATTGTATGCAAGTACATGTCAATACAACAATAAGTAGCCTATCAATATTTTTGACTGAGCGTAGCGGAGCTCAGTTTGGGCAATGTTGTGTGTTCCTGGTCATCTTTCATTGTTGATAGGTTGAAAGACCAGTTTTATTTTACATATTTTTAATTAAAATAAATAGGTAGATATTATGTTACTATCCTATCCCCTTTTCGGTTATGATACAATCGACGACAATACCTGAATAACGGTTCTAAAAACCAAACCGCAATGTGAACCAGGGCTGGCACAAACGGATATTTGTAAACGGGCGCCATTTTAATGTGTCACTAAAAGAATCCATTCCTACATTACAACTCCAACCTTAACACCATTGCGTAGATTTCAAATCCGTTTGATCGTGATTTGAAGTAAAACAACTTTGATTCGCTCCAGTGAACAGGCATTAGCTGCTTGTTGGGAGTTTGGTAAGTTGAGTGAGTAGGTACCAAACATTTTGTAAAACCTTTTTGGTCTCATTCGTTCAGTTGAGTGCAAAGTGAGTTTGGAATAAAGGGTGCAATAATTGAAATTGGGAAATTGATTAGATTTATATTATGTACTTAATATACTAGTATTGATGAGTGAGGATGTCTTTTGAACAAATAACATATAAAATTGTTACTGACGAGCGTAGAACGACGTGTTCGCCAGGGTGTGGAGCGCGGCATATAATAGTACAGTCGACGTCAAAGATATTTTTACACTTGTATATCTTACTCCTTTGTATTAAGGCGAAAAATGTAAACATATCTTTGACGTCGACTGTACCTAATGACCAAATCCCATTATCAATCATTATTCATTGAAAATGCGAGTTGGCATAAATGCGTAAGTACCCTGAATTCGCCTTTAGTACTTACATAACTTCGCCTTAAGTAGCATGAAATCATAATTCGGCTATAAATTGTATCATGGAATGTATTCAACATTAAGAAGTTAGCATAAGTTTTAATATAATTTTCATATTAAAAATAATTATAAGGCGAAGTTGAGGACACGTGGCAAAGATAGGTTATTTTAGAATTTATATTATTTTAGTTTTAAACTATTTTTACGCAGCTCTATTTATGGTATATTAATTCAATGGATATCTGTTTTTTGATAAAATTATTAGGTATTTTAATATTTTACTTGGGCGAAGTTGGGCACCAACGGCGAAGGTATGGTTCCCTACGGTAGATATGTTTGCCAACCCTGATTTTCATTGAATTGCGAAATTGATTATAGGGTTTGCTGAAACAAATGTGTTTAAGGAAATTAATTATGACAGCAATTGGGAGTATTACTGCAATATTCTGCCGCCAGAGTGCAGCACTAATTTGTTTAGTAAACCATAGAGTAACTTATACATACTAGGCCTTAAACAGTTTTTTGACAAGTTTTCACTATGATATTGATGCACCAAGGCGGTTTGTTTACAGGTGGCCTACCGCGAAACGCGAAAACCGAACTTTCAATTGTCGTGTTTCACGGTAGGCCATGTGATTGACCTAGTGACGCATGATGTGTTTGTTTACTGTATGTGCTATTGGTGCCACCTAGGCTTTAGTGCGCTTTGCCTAATATTCCCTATTATCAACTTCCTTGATACAAAAATCCGTCACTTTTATTAATGCTGGCTACCACTATGGACAAATACGTCACCTTATATATGAGTGACTAGCCTGTATTTAATGATCGCGGAGTCTGTAAGTAATAGTGCACTTGCAGACAAGTTCAGACAAGTTTGCTGGGGAGAGGTCCTTGCTTCTCCGTTTCATATAAAATGCAGTTTGTATCATTCGAATTGAAGAGGAAAATTAGTTTCAGATTAAAATACATTTTTAATGGGTTTCATATTTTGTGTGAAAAGCGATTGTGAAATGTACAGTCAGCAGCAAAAGTTGCTAAGCGAGCGAGGAGTTCAAAATGATCTCGACTTTATTATTAAGAAAATAAGAGCTAGTCAATGTCATTTTGAACACCTCGCCCGCTTAGCTACTTCCGCTGCTGACTGTACATACTTAAAAATATCTAAACTCAAGAAAAGTCAGATCAAGAAGTACCTATACAATCAAGGTATTAGATAAACAAAATAGCTACAAGGACAGAGTGCCAAAAATATGTCTACACGACCGTATTGCCCATATATTAGGTAGGAAGTGAAGGAAGCGAAAGACTTCTGCGAGGAGCGCGATTCTGATTTAACAACTTGATGCGGTTTTGATCTTATTTTGATACGACTTTGATGAGCGCTGACGCTTATTGGTGCATGCGAAATGAAGTGAAAGTCGTGCGTGCGATGCGCGCCAATCACCAAGACCGAAGAGAATTTGAAATAGAGAGTTACTATCATCAAAGAGAATAGATAGTATAGAGGGGTCCTGTCATAGTAAATTTTGTAGTCACAGTAAATTTACTGCCATCTATCGACACACGACTAAAACTCAAAATGAAAACGTATAAAACTATCGAAAAAATTTATATATATGGATAAATGATTTTATTATTTTTATATCATTTTGACCCATGTTCATTCACTGATACCTATGTGTTAAAATTGTTAAATATAAAACGGTGTCGTCAACGCCATCTAGCTGACCATAGGCCAAAGGTGTGTGCGCCATCTATCCGAGAATCACTTTTTCTTGATTTCCTTTTTTTCTTAGACTTTATTCATCTTATACGGAGGTACATATGTCTTTGCTATCATGGTAAATTATGTAGTTCAGTACATTTACTGCCATCTTTCGACAGAAGATTAAAACTGTTAGAACGCCATTTGACTTTGATCGATATTATTTCACTGATATGTGTTAATTTGTTAAATATTGATATTAACGCCATCTACTCGACTGCAGCCCAAAGGTTATGGCGCCATCGCTCGAAAAGATTGCACCGTGCATACCTCTGGCCTACTCTCGAGTAGATGGCGTTAATATTAATATTTATACCAAGTTAACACATATCACTGAAAGAATAATGATCAAAGTCAAATGGCGTTCTAACAGGTCGAAAGATGGCAGTAAATGTACTGTAGCTACATAATTTACCATGACAGTAAAGGCCTGCGCCAAGGCGACCGTCAAGGTCGTATCAAAACCATTTTAATACCATTACAAATTATGAAAATAGAATCGCCATACAGGATTTTAGCAAGTGGGAAAGCAATCTCTACGTTCCCATGCAGGATATAAGTGTGGTTATTTGTATTTCGTATACCTATTATACCTAAATTTATATGGAAATATTCAGAGTCTGTTCGGAAAGAGAAGAGTCGTGGATTGTATTGGGCCCCATACATTCCACAACACAGACTCTACTTATGAAGTTGTGTCTAACATGTGAATGATTTATTTCAGGACTAAAAAGGTCCGTATAAAATTCTACTCTATTATTCATTTACATTTCTTTACTATTCACCAAAAAAGACGACGACCTAAAAACACTAAAGCATCCCCGACCTATAACACGTTCCTCATAAGACATTCGACCGACACGCCAAAAACTCTGCATTCATGCAAAAACAAAACAACCATCAGGTAAATGGAACACGCAAGAAACCCGCCTAATGGGAGTGAAAATTCAGGCTGCCATCCATATTTGACACCTTTGCCCTGCTTTTCGGCCGAAATGAGACGCGGTGAAAAGTTTGAGTGGATGAGCTTTGTTTGTTATGAAAGTCGAGAGCCTTAAAACTTGAAGGACTCCAGTGACAGCGCGACTCAGTGGTTCTAAGCCTTTTAATCGCTTTTAAAAATCACTGACAATTAAATACTGATACTTATTGAGCTCACTGTGGGACTAGGCCGAAATATTATAGGACAATTTTACACATTATTATTTACTTTAACGGGACATAATCGCGTATCCGTGGTCTCGGAGAAAGACGTGGTCTCTAAGACCACGGGGACAATGCCGTCCTCGGAGAAAGACGTGGTCTCCGAGATCACTTGCAGTTGGGCACAATATTGTCCTCGAATCGTCTGAGGTATTATAAAGATAAGTAAAGGCGATTAAGTCCCGTTAAAGTAAATATTAATGTGTAAATCGTGAAAGTTTAAATCAGTGTAGCAACTCACTCATTTTATATTAACTTGAGGTAGCAACAATAAAATATTCATAACTAAATACCTAGGCCTCACGATAACTAAATTTTAGGGCGCCTTAGTCAACCAAGAAGTGCCAACCTTAATAAATACAATACAATACAATACAATACTCTTTATTGCACACCTCACATACATAAATGTTGGCATATCGGTCTCTATATGGCGTAACTCTGAAACTATGAAATAGATAATACACCATATCATAAATTGAAAACATTGTATCAAAATATATAAATGAAGTTTTGAATCCTACACTCGTGCAAATAATGGTGGTTTCATGATATTTAAATATTATGAAGTTTTGCGACGGTATCCCGGCCCTTGCATTCCCATTGCTAGTTTCTTTGCAGACGAGCCGACCGTTCAGGGCAACCAAATAGCAAACGGAAATAGTCAAGCCCTTTAGTGGCAGAGGCCGGATTCGAACCGGCTAGCTAAAGCCCTGGACCTCTACCCCCTTATTCATACAACTTTACGGGCCTAATTTAATTAACTGATTTAAAAATTTGAAAAAAATATACAAAATAGTTCTTTACTTATAGATGACAGGAAAACCTATTAGAAATATGCAGTCAAGCGTGAGTCGGACTAATTACTTCGTTTTTAATCCGATCCGGGTTTTTTAAAGGCAATTCACTCGCGTTTCACATGTAAAAAATACATTGTTAATAAAAATTGGGTAATGTACGGAATCCTTGGAACGCGAGTCCGACTCGCACTTGGCCGGTTTTTTTCCCGACTTAAGTCCCAAAATCCCGAAATATTGTCATTTTTTCCCGATAATAGCGCCTTTCGATCTGGCAACCCTATCCATCGCCATCCCGTGCGCCATAATCCATCCGACAACACTAACTACCCTCTCTATACGTTAGCCCATCATATTGGACCACTAGATTGGGCCAACGTGTAGAGGAATGATATGACTAACGCCACTAGACTATCGGCACCTGCCTTACAACTATGCTCAATCAGATGTCCTACCGCGACACACTTCTTTCATTCGTTTGTCTAAGAGAGAGAGGCAGATAGCGTAATATCGATTTGTAATTTTCGCGGTAAGCCCTCAGATAGCGAATTTATAGTGACTTTTCTAAGCATTCGACTCAACATCCCAGTTGGAATATCGATACTCATAAAACAGGCACCGTAAAATTTCGCATTCGCTCCCAAAATTTAATTATATGGAGTAATAACGCCTTTTTATTGCTGGGTTCATATTTTCATCACTCACTGCGCAAGAGTGTCATAACAACCAGTATAATCTAAACCTTGGTACATGTGAAAAGAACACGTCATCAGAGATCAAGGTTATTTTGGTTTCATCTGAGACAATTCGCTGAGCGATGGTTGTAAAGAGGCAGGTATTTCGCCTTTCTAGGTTCAGTTGATAGGAGACTATGAATTTGGTATGAGCGTTACTATAGGCTGTTAAAAGGGTAGATTTTTTTGTTGCTTTTTTTTTATTTTTGCCATTGTCTAGAATAAAGCCTCTTCAATATTTACATATAATGATCCAAAACTACAAGTAATCCCTACTTATTTACTTACTTAATATTATAAATGTGAAAGTGTGTCTGTCTGTCTGTTACCTTTTCATGCTTAAACCGCTAAACCGATTTAGAATCGAGATAGTTTGAGTCCCGGGGAAGGACATAGGGTAGTTTTTATCCCAGAAATCACCAGAAATCAAAAAAAGTAAAAAAAAAAAAAAGAAGAAGGAGGAAGGAGGAGTAAAAATAGGAATTTTGAAACGAGTGGCGATAAATTGAAACACGACCAAAGGAAGTGTTTTAAATCGACACGAGTTGTGAATTACCAATTTGCACACGTATCGTACAACATTTTACATTACATATGGCCCGTTAAATTTTCGACATAGTTGCGTAATGTGCTAATTATCTCACTAGTGCGGTAAAGTAGGCATATGTATTGTAAAGTAATGTTATTATTTTACACGCAATTTAAACAGCACTGTGCAATGTTATTCATGTAATTTACAAATTTAAACCAGTTTAATATATCTAAGTTGTACGTTTTCTTCCAGACTCGTACCTTTTGCATGAAACTCCACATTCGTTACTCGTACTAACCGTACCTTCTGCAATAAAAACTACATCGACTAAAGAGGACTGATGGATTACAATTTTTTTGAAATATAAGGGGTTTTTCAGAAAAGTGGTACTTACCTATCATTTACTTTTTTTCGAAAAACCATCAACTTTTGGGTTATGGGTACTATTGAATGCTTCGGAGTGGCAATTAACGGGCGTTCCCCTCTGTCGAAAATAGGCGGCCAATGATCAACGACATGTATAGACTGACGTTTATCTGACATGGCTATTTTGACGTTACGTATACATTTGATGTTCCCCTCCCCGCAAAAAACGGCAGACTATTTTGTACCGAAAATTATAGACATGGCGTCTCCGTTTGGTTATATCCTCTAAGATTTGAATGAGACAAAGAAAAAAAGTATCCCCTGTTTTTCATACAAATGGGTGTCAGTTTTGTTGGACCGTTACAAAACTGACATTTTTTGGGACACATTTGTTTTCTTTTTAAATCGATAGTTCTCGTGATTCTGAGTAGAAATAACCCAAAAGCCCAAATATGCCCATAATTATTATTTGCCCGTAGAAAAAGGCGTAAAATTCAAAATATAGTTCATTATTGCTACCTTTTTCTATTTACAAATTCATTTTGCAGACATATAGGTATAAATAATTATGCTTGTATCTTGAGTGGGGAAAGCACTTTCGTTGGTAAATAAACTTACGTAATAGAGCAAAAACAGAATTTTGTATTCCCCTATTTCCTGTTGCGGTTATCTATAACTGAGAAGATTAGAAAAATAACTTGGAAAGGATTTTAACTATGTCTACTGTTTATTCCTTTTCCATTTAAATATTTCTAATTGTCGGTTACAAATAAATTAATTCAGAGGCGGATTTTAACTTTTTAATTGGACAATTCTTAATTTAATTCAACATCAAAAGTTAAAGCCAGTAGGGAAGTCAACCTTAATGAAAAACGCCCCTTATCGATCGTCATTATTCCGTAAATTGTTTTTTCAACTGAAATTTGAGCGATAATAATAAGAAATGGTTGTAAAACATGCAAACACTTCAGTGTGTTTACGTTATGGATAAAATGTAAAACAACTCTTCTTAGTTTTATTTTTGTCCATCGTGACATTCGTGACAGCCAAAGTAAAAATCATTTTTGTCAATAATGTCATTATAATCCAAAATCCGATGCTTATAACTGGGAATTAAAAATGTTAAAAGCCCCTTACGCTATATGCCAAAAAAAATCATTTAATGCCAAAAATGCCTTACATCATTTTGGAAAAGAGCTGATACTCTTCAAACTGCTGGATCTATTTATATCAAACGTATCTATAAACCACCGCATGGTAACACACAAAAACAAAAAACCGTATCGAAATCGGTCTACCCGTTGGAGAGCTACGATGCCACAGACAGACATTGGCGTCAAATATATTAACACCCCTCTTTTTGCATCGGGGCACAGAATAAATAATAGTACTAGGTACAGAAGGTTCACTCTCTAACAATACGCGTCTATTACGACAGATATGACCGCAAGGTGGCGCAAGGTCCGTTCCGTGCCGGTGCGCAGCAACTACTACCGCTAAACACCAAAATTGGTGTGGGCCGCATGAACTTGTAGCGACGCGACGAAATCGCGGAGTGAGCCACGCCTGATCGAGGGTTAAAAATGCCGCCAACTGCCCTCTTAAAACTTTCCCAGACGTTGATATTTCAAATGAGATCTGCGCCAGGCCAATCAAAATTTAAATTAAATGCTCAACTTCGCTCAAAATAAATTCGGACTTGCAGAAACGGGAACGGCTTGTCAAAGCGAAATGCAGATGGAGGAGTATGTTAATTTTATCGTTAAGATATTAGTCGCCATCTTTGTGAGTTTGATGTGAAGTGTAGAAAGATTAGATGAATGAAATGGTTGGAAGAAATAATATTAAATCTGCTTTATACACAAACGTATCTCGAGGGGCAATTTAACGAGGTTTTTAAGGTGCATGATATACATACCCACAGCTGCAAAATTGCATGAACATATCATTCAATACAGTTTGAAATGCCACTTTAATTATTTACGACCATAATGCATCTCAAAACAATTACAAATTGAGAACCTCCTCCTATTGGATGTTATAAGTCGGTTAAAAACATATATTATTTGAAATAATATGTATTACAATTAAGATTGCTCCGTTCAGGTTCAAATTTTATCATTTCCCACACTAGTTACTTTTGACGTAAATGAACAAGTACAAAACAATTTATCTCCGAAGTAATAAACAGTCGACGTCAAAGATAATATACTTACTACAATATTGCACTTTATTCAATTGTGTTAAAGTGCAAAATGTATACATATTGACGTCGAATGTACAAAGGGTAATGGAGTTACCACTGAGCGTAATGCTTTTAACGTAACGTAAGGAAAATGCGGGTTAAATTTAAAAGCAAGGGTAATTTTAGAACGGGAATTTTAAAGGCTTATATTTTGAATATAATGAGTGAACTTTGTTTTACTGTTAAGATCAGTATAGTTTATCCTTAGTAGTAGGTACATTTTTTAGGAGAATAGTTATGTATGTATAATGATGAGGTTTTATCATAGACTGGGTTATCAGCCATTGGCGCATTGACATCGACATGCTGAAGACATGTACTACTCAATTAAAACTGTGAGACGTCGCCCGTCTCGGGTCCAGTACAGTATAAGGGTTACGAATTGAAAAACTACATAGTATTTGTGTAATATGAGATGTCTGATTCACACTTTACACCACCACGCCAGACTATAATATCTGGATGTGGCTATTAGTGGCTAACGATATAAAAATTATATGTTCAATTGTGACTGTCCTCGACCATCATAAAAGAGTACTTAACTGGTAAAATAATATGCTCGTATAATGCAGATGATTATTATACAGCTAAAACAATGTTGGGGATAGAACAGCACCTTGCGGAACGCCAGCGTTAATGTTCATGCTTTCGGGTCAACTTTCGTCTACTACGGTTCGTATGCATCTGCCGGATAAAAAGCTGGCGATCCATTTGAACAACCTCTCGGGCAATCCGTAAGACTTCGACAGAAGACAGCGATGTAGACCGTAGACCCGATCAAACGCATACGCTTTATCCACTCGTTTGAAGATAGTCAAGCAACCGTGCGGTATTTGAAGGATCTTTTAAGACCTTTTAAACATTACTGTATGTTGATTCTGATGTATTGATTGTTGGGGGGTAACCCATTCGTAATTCAAAGTAATGTTATTGTTTACTTCATTTTTAAATCTCGGCCTGTTCTCTTTATGCCCTCTTTAGATAATTAACTGATAGTTATACCAAGGATTCGAAAACTGTGCATTGCGACGCCCGAAACCAGTGTGCTCACTTTGCAACGGACTCACAAAAAATCTAGAGCATGTTCATACTGAGCTAGCATAGCGTATCATAATCAGAGATGGCGGGATAACCTGGACACCTCTCTTAACAACTGGCCGTGTCGTGGAAGTCAAGGAGAGAAGCGTTTGACCCAGTAGTGAGACACTCAAATCGACAACTAAAAAAAATGTAAAGGGAGTCCGCACAATAAAAAAGTTTGAGAATCCCTGAGTTATACAGATAAGCATGTCTTCTGACCTGTGAGTTCAATATAATAGTAAACAACTTAGGTAAAGTAAAGCCCCATGAAAATAAATGATAAGTGGACAGGAAACACTTCTTAGTAGAATAGGTAAATAATTATTCTGCAAACCTTACAGGCCTGCACACAGTTCACACCCAAAGCATGTGCGTAGACGTGCACACGCAGGTGCACGTTGAAATAATTATACAGATTCTCATGAAAGACGACAGCAAACCGCTTGCGTGACGTGCTGACGTGTGCATGCACGGCCCCAACATTTTACGGCATGCGCACGTGTACGTCATAAGCACGCGCAGCTGGTGTCTGGTGTGCTCGGCCCTTAAATATTGCTTTATTACAAATTTCAAACATGGCAAGTCTATTTATTTGAATCTGTCTATCGAAATACCTACATATAGTATTATATAGTTGGTCAAACCAAATTGTCAGTAAGTAAATAAGAACAAAAAAACTATGGGTACTCCACCTTTTCATTTGGGTGCTAGTACTAGTGTAAGACAAAGATAGTATAATTCTCTCTGTCTATGTTTGAAATGAGACAGTCCTTTGGCAAACTATAAGTAATTGCAATCGAAATGAAAATAAATACAAGTATATTTATAGAATTGGTGTCAACTGATCAATGGAGCAGTATTGAGTTAAATTTAGAAAATGATTTCAAGGTTACGCTTCTATGTAACAGGCAAGTGCCTAAATAGGATAGTCAGTTCCTGAAACAAATTAACATTCACGGCCTTTTTATTACTTACGAGGTCATATTATTTCTTTTTACCTAGGTGCCTATTACTCAAAATATTTTACTTTCTACTCTTAGCAATGTTCAAAATTTGTCACCTAATATATGTGGTACACAAATAATACAACAGTGGTACCTACTCGTATCTAAATGTTCTTATGAAAATGGATGTTAAGAGCCAACAGGAGTGGTCATTCCTCCATACAAACGTAGTCCTCGTTTTCCTCCGTGGTTTTTGAAGCTAGAGCAATGATTTTTTCAACACAGATTAATATTGTCAATATCTGTGTCGGACCGTTTTGCTTTTTTTGATATTTTTGTTTTTTAAGGCGCTAGAGCCCTTCAAAAACGGCCAAAATGGCCTAATAGACTATGCCGCAATGAGAGGCGTGGTATTCAAAACTGATATCAATTAGCCAAAAAAGCAAAACGGTCCGACACAGATAATTTCATAATCATTTAGATTTCCAAATTTGGTTACGATTGGTTAAGTTTTGGGGGAGGAAAAAGAGGACTACGAAACCTCGATTTTTGTCATTTTTACGCAGGATTTTTCGCCTCAGCTGCAGTTGTCCCTATCGCACTAATTTTAGGGGCGGAGTCAAGTTTCTAAATACGTACACAGCCAGAAAAGTGATGGGCAATAGTCGACATTTAATGTCGATAATCTAGTGATGTAAGAAGTTATCGATAAACCGTCTTGTGTGAAAATATCTAGATCCTAAGATACAAGGGGTTTTGGGTTGAGAGTAGGGAACACATTTTTGTAGTTATGATATACAATCTATTATGAACTTTTTGATTCTAATATTTCAAATTAGAAATCAAAATCAAAAATATTTTATTGCATGGTTAAAATGGGTTAACAAAATTTTTAGGTACCTACAGGCACGCTTCGTAATTGTCGAGCAATTTAGGGTCCTAGCTGAATTGGTTGTTCCATACTTACTCGTGCTCTATGGAATGTCCAATTTAGCTAGAACCCTAAATGGCTCAACAATCACGGAGCGTGACAGTACTAATGATTCATGTTCTGTATATCCTGCCCTACAATGGCGTTAATATTTGGTTGTCATGTCTATACTTCGTTTTTAAGCATTATTGAAAAAAAAAATAGTAAATTATAATATTAACCACTAAGTACATAACTAAAAGGAAAATAGATAAAATCAACCACAACATAATCAGGAAAGCTACAAAGACCCAAGATGTGGTGCAAAAACTAAGAACACTTAAGTGGAAATGGGCTGGCCATGTAATTAGAGGAGATGACAAATGGAATAAAATAGGAACACTATGGTACCCAAGAGAGGGCAAGAGAAAGAGAGGAAAACCTTTCAGAAGATGGGAGGATGACCTGGTAAAAACAGCTGGCAAAACCTGGAACAGACTGGCACAGAAGAGAGAAGATTGGAAAGTGTTGGGGGAGGCCTTTGCCAAAGGGCACACGGAATAATTAGCAATAAAATAATCAAACCAACGATACGTCACATATTCTGATATAAGGCTATAAAATAAAATAAAATAAATAAACATAACTATTACAAAAAAAGCTAAATAATTATACGATTGCATGCTTAAAAAAGACACGTCACCTTCACTCTAATGCTAAACAAACGAAGAATAAGAACTAACAGCGATAAGACCGCCTGTTGCTACCTTTATCTACATTGTAAATCGGTTTTAGGGTTCCGTACCCAAAGGGTAAAACACGGGACCCTATTACTAAGATTCCGCTGTCCGTCCGTCCGTCTGTCACCAGGCTGTATCTCACGAACCGTGATAGCTAGACAGTTGAAATTTTCACAGATGATTTATTTCTGTTGCCGCTATAACAACAAATACTAAAAACAGGATAAAATAAAAATTTTAGTGGGGCCTCCCATACAACAAACGTGATTTTTGACCGAAGTTAAGCAACGTCGGGCGGGGTCAGTACTTGGATGGGTGACCGTTTTTATAAATAATGGTACGGAACCCTTCGTGTGCGAGTCCGACTTGCACTTCGCCGGTTTTTTTTAAATTTGTTTTTATGTTTGTGGTGTAATAAAGAATATTTTAGAGTCAGACCAAGAAAAGTCTACAGCAATTTTGATAGCACACGCAGTGCAAGTGTTATTTATATGTCATAATTTCATAGAAGCGACGTTTGAAATAATACTTGCACTGCGTGTTCTATCAAAATCGCTATAGATTTTTCTTGGCCTAACTCTACTTTAAATTACAAAGTAAGGCCTAAATTATAAAATAAGGCCCATCAATGTTTTTTTTTTGTGTTTATTAAACTTGATATTTTGTCTATAGTATTAGCGGACATGGCCTCAAAATTTAAACGCGCTTAAGAATCGGGCCTTATTTCGTGCATTATATACAATACTACCCATTTTTGTGTAGTCATTATTTATACTATAGAAGCATTGTTTGAGTAGCCAATTATTTAAACAGTATTTTTTTAAAGGGCAACGGTGGCTATATTTTAAGGTCTGGATAATAAGATACAGATCTTAATAAGGATATCAATGTAAGTGAATGTTACCATGACTACCAAACAAACAAATGTGATAGAATTTGCCAGCTGGCATTGTAACATTCAGACAGTTACCTAAGTACCTAATCTGAAATATGAATAAATTAGTAATATTTTAAACAGGAAAGTAAACCGAATTTTGGCCTTTTGCTGGACACAATCACAATAGTAATTTGTTTTACAAGAGGGCAAAGTTTATCGCCACCGGTTGATGCATTTGCAGCACCAATGGTAGAAAATGCAAGCTCATCATCAACTGCATAATCGACGTTTGATATGACTATTGAATCCGAGCTTTTTGATCATGAATCATGATAAAACAAAATTTTAGAAGGTCGCAGAATAGTGGATTTAAAATATTTATTTTCTGTGATCTCAAATATCAGGCACGATCATACAAATTGTACATTTGCTGATCTTGCCTTTGTCATTGAAAGACGTAAGGGTTTACACAGAGAATATATATTTAAGTGTAATATGTGCAAAAAAAAGGAAACGATACACTCTGAAGACCCAAAAAGAAAATGTTAGTAAATACTGCTCCTCCCCATGGTTACTTGGTTCCTTATTCAACCTACCTGAAATTAAACGAGTAGGTTAGTAAATTATATCATTTTACATTATAAAGTTAAATGTTTAGGTATCTCAATCACTTACTCACTGGTGGACATGGACGCAAAATTTTTGCCCATCTACTTATACTATCTTATAAAAAATGAAATTTTGAAAGTTAGCACGCTTAAAGTTCGTTTTTTTTTGCATTAAGGTAACAGATTTTGACATGTCTTATTAAAAATTACCATTGAAAAATAAGTCATAGCAAATATGTTAGAATTATAAATCATATTAATCATATTAATGAGCAAGAGCACCCTAAACCGGCGAGCGTGTATGAGGAATGTTATGAATGTGAAGGAAGCGAAAGTGGTATGTCAGGATCGTAGCAAGTGGAAATCCGTGGTCTCTGCCTACCCCTCCGGGAAATAGGCGTGATTGTATGTATGTATGTATGTATGTATTAATCATATACTTTTTTATATTCTTTTGCTTTCATAAGTAATATAAACTAATTTTTGAAAGCGTTTTTCAGTAATTATTAATAAAAAGACACGTCATGATTGTTTACCTTCTTTCTAATGCTAAAAAATAACGAACTATAATAACCGGGCCTTATTTGGTACAGAACCTTGATTTGATAGATACATCGGATATTCTGGGCCCCTGAGTTTGTTACGTAAAGGACAAAATGGTGACATGTGGTTAGAGCTGATACTGTTAAACTAGTGGTTCTGTGCGCTAAGTATAAAAAATAAGCTTCAGCGAACTCATTAAGCCTAGAAAAAACCCTACACCCTACTGCCACTTAAGTCAGTCTTGAGTCTTTGAATCAATTTCCGTAGTAGTACTACTACTACTAAGGTACTAGGAGGTAATAAGGCCTATAGTAGGTATAATAAGGCCTACCTGAAAAATAATGTTCTTACAACAGTGTAACCGTGTTAGTTATTTGAGTAACATATATGTAAAGTGATACAATTAAAAGCTAACAGCAAACCAGTACATAAATTATATCTTATGTACTTCTTATGAATTACACTCTTATAAAGGTTTCGGCTAATTACGCTTAATTACTTGAATAAAGGTAGATGAATTGCGTGCGGTCCAATAGGTAACCACAACTCACGGAGTCCAAAACAATAAGCTGATCAGCAAAGTCAAGTAAACAAAGCCAAGTCACAGTAGTAGAAAGATTATCGAGTTCCGTAAACGTAAGCCGGGTCAAAAAATTCAATCGCAACACAGTAAGTAATAAGTGAACGCCTCGTGGCTGTAACGCACGAAAAATAACATTGCAAATTGTCGGCAATGAGGCGCGCGCGGGTGCAAGCGTACGCATCTGTGTGCGTGCATTACACACACAAATACAGTCTCTCACGCCCCGTCAGAGCGACGGGTATATTCAGCTTGAAATCTCAAAATTGACTTTTAGCTCAGCTCCCGTTTCGTCTTAAGGCTACCTCCACTACAAAACTGTTCTTAAGAGCGCTATTACATTTCGGCGTTGAGCGAGTTTAGGTATTTTACGCGCTGCGGCAGGCCGTGCGAGCTCAGTATGCCGATCCCTTCTACCACACTCGCACTACAATGATGGATTAAACATTCTTGATCCTTCGCGAAGCATATTGAAATCAACCATAACAACACTAACTGTGCTTAACTTTTAAAGTCCTAAAACTGTTATTTGGTAAGTACGAAAATACTAAATGCAGTGCAAATGTAAGTGTGTGCAGTGTTCATAAATTAATTTTTCATCTATTTTTGACGACTTTTGACCCCCCCACCCCTCAAATCATCCAAAAATCATACTTCGGATGACTCTGTTTCCTCCTACGTCATACTACCATCATCCGATGTCCAGATCCCCCCCTCCTTCCATTTGAAACGACGTAATTTATGAATAGCCCCATACTCGTACTTATGAAGGTATAAGTATTACTCGAAATAAATTATAGGTACTCGCTTATTTACATGTTTCGTCATAGCATTTGGTACCTATAGGTTGTAAAGTTTGTATCAACGAGGGTTTAAAAACGAACTAGTGTTGAGGATCTGATGATAATGATGATGATTAAGGTAGTCACGGATACCAATCAACCATGTAGTAACATGATTAGGCTCGTTTGATTCGTCTCAACAAGATCTTTGACACTGAAGATACACAGGGTCTGATGATGGAGCTGGAAGGTGGCCACGGGTACCAGTCTATCATGTAACTAAACCACTTCGTGTTTGGGCTCGTTTGATTCGTCTCAACAAGATCTTTGACACTGAAGATACACAGGGTCTGATGATGGAGCTGGAAGGTGGCCACGGGTACCAGTCTATCGTGTAACTAAACAACTTCGTGTTTGGGCTCGTTTGATTCGTCTCAACAAGATCTTTGACACAAGACAGTACTCAGGGTCTGATGATGGAGCTGGAAGGTGGTCACCATTACCAATCAACCATGCAACTAAACCACATCGTGTTTAGGCTCGTTTGATTCGTCTCAACAAGATCTTTGACACTAGGTGATACACCAAACACGAAGCCCAAACACGATGCCCAAACACGAAGCCCAAACACGTAGCCCAAACACGAAGTGGTTCAGTTACGTGATAGACTGGTACCCGTCGCCACCTTCGAGCTCCATCATCAGACCCTGAGTAGTATCTTGTGTCAAAGATCTTGTTGCGACGAATCAAACGAGCCCAAACACGAAGTGGTTCAGTTACATGGTAGACTGGTACCCGTGGCCACAGTCCAGCTCCATCATCAGACTCTGAGTACTAACTTTTGTCAAAGATCTTGTTGCGACGAATCGAACGAGCCCAAGCACGAAGTGGTTTAGTTGCATGGTTGATTGGTACCGGTGACCACTTTCCGGCTCCATCATCAGACCCTGAGTACTATCTTGTGTCAAAGATCTTGTTGAGACGAATCAAACGAGCCCAAACACGAAGTGGTTTAGTTGCATGGTTGATTAGTACCGGTGACCACATTCCGGCTCCATCATTAGACCTTGAGTACTATCTTGTGTCAAAGATCTTGTTGAGACGAATCAAACGAGCCCAAACACGAAGTGGTTTAGTTGCATGGTTGATTGGTACCGGTGACCACCTTCCGGCTCCATCATCAGACCCTGAGTACTATCTTGTGTCAAAGATCTTGTTGAGATGAATAAAACGAGCCTAAACACGAAGTGGTTTAGTTGCATGGTTGATTGGTACCGGTGACCACCTTCCGGCTCCATCATCAGACCCTGAGTACTACCTTGTGTCAAAGATCTTGTTGAGACGAATCAAACGAGCCCAAACACGAAGTGGTTTAGTTGCATGGTTGATTGGTACCGGTGACCACCTTCCGGCTCCATCATCAGACCATGAGTACTATCTTGTGTCAAAGATCTTGTTGAGATGAATAAAACGAGCCTAAACACGAAGTGGTTTAGTTGCATGGTTGATTGGTACCGGTGACCACCTTCCGGCTCCATCATCAGACCCTGAGTACTATCTTGAGTCAAAATTAATACATATAGAATGTCAGGTCGTTTCAAATATTTTTAATCCTGTCCGGTAGTTTATTAAACTGTACCATTATAAATTATAATACTATAAAAAACAGTGCTAGGATCAAAGTCTCTCGTTGCGGTTTACACGCACACAGTATAGCGTTTTACACGGCGCCCGCCGCACACAATGATAAAAAATCTCGTTGTCGCCGTTGAAAATGTGCGGAGCCGACCGACACACGTCCTACCTCTACAAGCTCTGCCGCGGCACTGAGCTGGCGCAGCGCGCGTCATCGGTAATATAGAGTAGTTTTCAAAAAATTGCCAAAAAATTATAGTAGAATTTCATAAACACTAATGTATACCAACAGTATAAGCAAACGTTGCAGATTGCTTGAGTATGAAAATGACTTCGATATTAAGTAGATTTTCGTAGGAATTGACACTTGTTTCGGAGAGAAAATTGAGTTCGTTTTACTTTGATTTTCTCTTTCTCAAAGGTGTGTAGGAAAAATATCGTTTGATATGCCTAAAGTACAGGGTATTAGTAATACAAAATAGCCAGGTTTAGCAGAGTAAACTTCTCAACATTTCCAAATAAGAGCTTGCCATTCAGTGCTTCACGGGGTTTTTCGGAAACGACCATCAGAAAAAAAATCATTACTAATTTAATAAGTCCTTTTTCTAATATTTACAACGATATTTAAAAAGATAAGAAGACGCTTTTACTGGAACAAGTACTCATTGTTTCTAATAATGAGCACAAAGTCCTGAATTTCGTCGACTAGTATCATCAATTTTGCGTTATTTCGACTTTTCTTGTAAGAGCGCTCTTAAGTGAAAGTTACCTTACTTCTTACGTTAATAGAATTTAATTGCCTAAAATTGGACTAGTTCAATGTCTTAATTATAGTTCGTAAAACTGTGAAACATCAACAAACCAAATTATCTCAACATGCACAAACTTCGTATTGTGCCTACGCGCCTTTTCCGTTGCAATCGCGACCTTGATACAACACAATAGAGTAGTGAGTCGCATGACCATAGTTTCGCAATTGTGTAATGATCATTCTTACTAATATTGCATTGACTTTAAATTGATAGTAAGTAGGTAGTTGATATCGCTTAGTATTACTTAACGGATCCGCTCACTTGGACGTATATTTATTTTATTTATTTATTTTTAATCATGACAATTTAATTTATTTATATAATAGTTTTTTTTGTGACGACAAAATGAAAGTTTTGAGTGGTGTTTTGTTTTTGTGTGTAATTTTGGGATCCGTGGCAGGAGGAGTGTTACGAAATGATACATTTAGACTAGATATAGTGCATTACAACGATTTTCACGCCAGGTAAGATTACGTTGAATTGCGTGCAAGGTTGTCTTCAAGTAACTTCAGACATTCAAGGGAAAATATAAGGAAGGGAAAACTACAAATAAACAGATAAAGTACCCGCTAAAGTGACATTAACAACCTTATTTTATTTCAATAAAACCAAATGTTCAGTTAAGCAAAGGTAATGCAGGATGGCTCAAAAATACTTAGACAGTTGTTTTTAAATATCAGTGAAACATTATTAAATATGAAGGCACATTTTTAGGGCTGAGATACACTGATTGCAAATGCAACAATTGGGTTACAACGTATATGAGAGCTGTATGTCAACAACCTTAGCCACGTGAACGAGTTGAAAGTGGGTGAATCGACATTTTATCGTCACTCGTTGCCATGGTTAGGGTCGCTTGGGTCACTTTTAGACCCTGGTTTATAAATCATGGTATATAAAATAACCAAAATTTGATCCACCCAAGTAACAGCTCGTGTGTCTGTTTTGGCATAAGTAACAGGACTATTTTTGCAGTTACAAAATAATAACAATAAAATATGTATGCACTTGCATATTAATGTTGTAGTATTAATCGTTCGAAGTCTAGATTAGGCTATTTTACTACTAATATAATTTAACAATATTCAAACTATGTATGAAATACAATTTTACGTCAAATACCTAAACTAAAAGATACTTAAAGAAATCATACTGTCAAATATATTTGTATTAATAAACACGTTTTTAATAGGTAACTATAATAAACTGACAAATAGTTCAAGCAAAATTATAGTAAGTATGCAATATTTAGTTTTAGACCGATTAAGTGAATTAGAAAGTAATGTAAGTGAGTTGTTAAACAACATGTAAATACTCGATTCGTTTCTTTTTTTGGCTGTCATTGATGAGAGTATGCTTAGAGGTTATTTAAAATAATTAACGGATAATACCTCATTTTGCTTGAAGTAATCATTAAGTACTTCATTTAGCTTTTAAAAGATAATGACTGACTTCACGGAATAAAAATCCAAAAAATATTAAATACCTAAGTTAGCAAAATAACGATGCTAATTGATCTTTGCGAGATTAACCACCATAATTAGAAAACAAACCACATCGTTTCTTATACTATTCAAACGCGGTAAACATTTTATTAGGCTTCAATATTTTTATATAAATTATCATCCTATATTAAAATGACAATTATTTATTCCCATCCCATATGTTAGTTCAGTCCAAGAAGTTTAAGACATACTTATCATTTTAGTGTATATTTACCTTCAAAATATTAGGTACCTAGTAAATAGAGAAAGTAACGTATTGAAAGTGATAGCAAACATGCGAAATTTACATTAGGACGCCAGGATGACATTATGTCTTTAAAGTTAAGGTAGATAATCGTTTATTTCACGAGCCTTATAATACATACTGAGTACTAAACGCTAATAATATATTCAAGACAACATCCAGAGTCACATGGCTAGACTCGGCTTAAAGTAAAACTGAACCTAAATAAATGTAGTCAACGTTGTTATTTGAATGACAGAAAAAGATATAATTTAGGTGCTTAAACAATGTGCATTGTGTTTTTGCAAAGCGTTTAAGAAAAGTGAAGGGAGTTCTGGCAAACGAGTTTAAACTTTATGCTCGTATTGATAAATGTTATTCTCTACAGGTGTATAATTTTGTATCTCTGACCAAACGTTTTTCAATTAACTCTAGTAATAGATACCTAGCCTGTAACGAAATATTATTCTATATAGGTTTTAATTACAGACATAAACACATTTGACAGACACGCAATACATCTAGAAGCGGTATCATGGTCGCATTTTTATCACCTGTCATGCCATGCGTCACTTTCACACTTACATATTTGTTAGAACGGGACATGGTGACAAATGATAAAGAGCCGACCATCTTAGCCCTACAGGCCAGGGTTCTTCGACTAGATAGAGTTAACCACTAAGTATAAAAAATTGAATTTGTGACCCATCTTCACGTGTTTTGTGATAACTCCATTTTATATACTTAAGAACAGACTAAAAAATGTAATATAACTTACATAGTTTAAATAAAATAGTAAAGTGAGCATTTTTTGGAAATTAGTTTTTTCACATATTAAGTACGTACATACCCAACTACTCTGTATAATTTAGGAGGTCATAACTCATGGTGAAGTAGGTATATGCATATTCCACGTGCAAGATAGGATTCAGGGCATATACACGGTTGGTGTGACTCTTGGATTACTTATCTTAAACATATAAATTATAAATAATAGTTATTACTAATTTCCAGGTTCGAAGAGACGTCAGTAAAGGACACAGTATGCAAAACGAACGACACAGGGTGCCTAGGCGGGTTCGCAAGACTCTTCTACGAGATCAAACATTTAATAAGCCAGAAACCAGATGCCCTTCTCTTGAATGCTGGAGACGACTTCCAAGGCACCTACTGGTACACTCTGATGAAGGATAAAGTTATGTCCACCTTTATCAATATGCTGCCTAATGATGCTCATGTAAGTATAGACCGACCGCTTAAATGAGTCCTCGCCTACGCGGTACGGGGGCGACGGGGTGGGACGACTAAGGGTGGCGGGGAAGGTGCGGGCGGCAGGCGTACACCCGCTCGCACCTTTCCCGCCACCCTTAGTCGTCCCACCCCGTCGCCCCCGTACCGCGCAGGCGAGGACTCATTAGGATTTGTATGTTATTCTCATACGCGGAGCCAAAGCCAAAGCCAACGCGAATACGATAAAATAAAATGTAAGGGGTATACCGAGCGAATGCTGGAAGCCTAGCCAAGATGACAAGCGAACTCTATCACTCTTCCGTATTAGTGCGACAGTGACTGCGTTTCGTTCGCTACGGAGCGTTAACGATTGGTACGTTGGCTACGCACCCAGGTCAAGTTAGAGGTCCGTCCATCGCTCTCGTGAGTGGGAATAGCGGGTCTAACTGGGAATAACGGTCATAGTTGAAGAGCCTCGAACCCTTACGAATGAATCAATTATTATGAATGAATGAAACCTTACTTTTATTCGTTGATAAATCGCACATGGTCAGTTTTCATTAGGTACCCGTGATCGAATTGCTGTATTTATTCGCGGGTAAAGTGATATAAGTAGAAGTGTAAAATCTCATTTTTAGGGTTCCGTACCCAAAGGGTAAAATGGAACCCTATTACTAAGACTCCGCTGTCCGTCCGTCCGTCTGTCCGTCTGTCCGTCTGTCCGTCTGTCCGTCTGTCCGTCCGTCTGTCCGTCCGTCCGTCCGTCCGTCCGTCTGTCACCAGGCTAAATCTCGTGATCTGTGATAGCTAGACGGCTGAAATTTTCACAGATGATGTATTTCTGTTGCCGCTATAACAACAAATACTAAAAACAGAATAAAATAAATATTTAAGTGGGGCTCCCATACAACACACGTGATTTTTGACCGAAGTTAAGCAACGTCGGGCGGGGTCAGTACTTGGATGGGTGACCGTTTTTATAGATAACTAGACGGGCCCGCAGCTCCGCTCGCGTAAATGAAATAAAGAGCGTGTCAACCCTGCCAGGGTTCGGTAACGGTGATAGGGATTTCTTATTTGTACCCGTTATTTGGATAACTTAATACGCAAAATATCTGAAAAAAATTATGTGATTTGATAAAAGGCAAAATTATACTTTTTCATCTACGTAGTTATTTATTTAAAACTCGTTTCAACATAAAATTATTATTTATTTTTATAAGCCTAATTGCAAAAACGTTCATTAGATTAATTTCCGCCTTAAGACGAATATGGACGACCACCGCCCATAAATCGCCTTTTGGTACAAACGTACGTACTCCCCATTTCCCTTTCTGAATACTAACATTACTTACTACGGTTATGTGAATCCTGGCCTCCGAGAAAAGACAAAACAAAACACACCATGTTTCTCGGTCTTGCGATAGCTCTCGCCAGTCCCCATGGCCGAGGATAAGCAGATCTCGAGCAACTACGTCGTTCCAGCGGTAGGTACCTATGACGTCCAATTGGGCGTCTCCCATTTCGTTGTCCCAAGTACGCTCTCGACCTCTCGTCACGGCAGGATCCTCTCCCATTCTCTCTAAATGTCCGAGCCAATGTAAGCTTAGCCACTTTTGTCTCTCAGTATTCCGCCAGTATATCGGAACACATCCTTATTTCTATGGCAACAGAGTTATATTACGATATTTGGCCGACTGCTGACTGTACGTTTGCTTATTTTCACCAGGTTGTTTCGCTCAAAAATATCTGAACATGCACTTAAATTTTATCTACCTACATTATAACTTGCTATCAACTTTAATTGTATTTTTGGCCCATCTCGGCAGCCCGGTCCCCGGACGAATTTGTTTGCCGAAGCTGTGAAAGTAAATCTGAATAACATAACTCAAAAAGAAATTTAAAACAACAAAATACTAATTCCTATTGATATTGATAAGTCATTATCAGTCATTATATGGCATGTCACTCGTATGGGCATAAACTAAGGTAAAAGGTTGAGGTTGATAGCACTTTTTATTTTACTTCGAGTAAAAAAGGTCGAAATCACTGCATACCAACATAACAAACATAATTTTGGTTATTTGTGTTGAGGTTATATTGTTTGTCTGTGGTAAAGCTGCCACCACAAGATGTTCCAGATTCGAATATTTGAATTAGGAGTATGTCTACTCTATATTATCTATGGTTGTAACAATTGCCTGTTGCTCTGCGAATAAAAATGGCTAACGAACAAGACGCGTTTTAATTAAGCCTAATTTTAACACGCTTCCACTGCGCTAAATGTGTTAAAATATAAAGTAAAAGTGAATACAAATAATAAATAATGGCGCAAGAAAAGAATTATTATCCGCGACTGGACGAAAAGTGCAATTTTGGAAACTGGAAATTTCGCGTGAAACTCATACTAGAAGAGAAAGGTATTGATATAACGAGCCAAGACGAAACGGCGAAGAAAAAGAACGACGCCAAAGCGAGGTCAATAATAGTGCAATGCTTAGGTGATAAATATATTGAAATAGTAAAAACATGCACGACCGCTGTTGAAATGATAACGAAATTAGAAGATATTTTTGAAAGAAAAAGTGTATGTAACAAACTGAGACTGAAACGCCAACTCATCATATTGAAATGTGGCTCTAAAGAAAAACTACAAGATTACTTCCTGAAATTCGACACCCTGTTAGGAGAATTGAAAGCTATTGGATCCGAAGTAGACAAAATGGACCAGGTATGCTATCTACTCTCATCACTACCCGCAGCGTACGACAATGTCATCACAGCGATTGAAACGCTAATCACAGATAAGTCAGACAGCCAAATCGAAGTAGATACAGTGAAAGCTAGATTGCTAGACGCAGAATTGAAGCTAGGCCAAGAAGACGCCACCAACATTAATGAAGAGGCGTTCCTCGTATGTCACAGATGTGGGAAACACGGGCATATGATGCGAGACTGCGAGTCATGGACTGATTCCTACAATCCTCACTCATTCCAAGACGGACCACCGCATAGAGGCTACCATCGTGGAAGATCTCTATCCAGAGGCTACCAACGTCCCTCCAGATTTAGAAGCAGTTCCGGCCGCGCACATGCTCCACGCTACCATGGATCAAGATCATCAGGCAACACAGCGTCAACCAGCGATGACGTGATCGTGTCGTTCACAGCGTATGAAGCGTTCCAGGCAGGAGTACACGGTCATCCAACTAATGGCCATCTGCAATTCATCGTCGACTCAGGTGCGACAGAACATCTTCTAAGGTCTGAGTATCAAGAATATATGTCAAATGTAATAAAATTGGATAAAGTTGTCAAAATTTATGTTGCTAATGGACAATATTTAACATGTAGTCATAAAGGTACATTATTTTTAAATTTTAATGGCATTCCAGTGACAATTGAAGGGCTAATAGTTCCAAATCTCTCTCACAACTTGTTATCTGTCAGAAAATTATTAGAAAAAGGTTTTGATGTCAAGTTTAATAGATACAATGTGTCAGTTTACAACAGAACTTACAATATTATGGGAAATCTGATAGGAAACCTGTATGTTATACCTTTGCAATTAGACACTCACAATTTAGGTATGCTGACTGCAAATGAAAACATTTGGCACCAGAGACTCGGTCATGCTAACCGAAAACATCTGAGCATCATGAAGCTACCCTACAGTGAGACACCGTGCGGGCCCTGCATGCAAGGTAAGTCAACTAGATTACCATTTTATCCCACTCCAAAGCCACGTTCTAGACGAATTGGTGAGCTTATTCACACTGACATCTCAGGTCCAGTAAGTAACCCTACAGCTGATGGTGAAGTTTATTATCAAACCTTAATAGATGACTACACACATTTTTGCGAAGTACAACTACTGAAAAGGAAGAGTGAAGCTACACAGAAGTTAATTGAGTACATAAACAAGATTGAAACACAAACTGGCAACAAAGTTCAAAAGATTAAGTGTGACAATGGAGGTGAGTTCAAGAATGAGATCCTTAGTAACTTCTGCAAGGAGAAAGGCATCATTATGTTATACACAATACCTTACAGCCCACAATCGAACGGTGTGGCGGAACGTATGAACTTAACTATCTACAACCGAGCCAGGACTCTTTTGGTTGAGACAGGACTCCCAAAGACACTATGGGGTGAAGCAGTCAGGTGCGCAGTTTATCAGATCAACCGTTGTCCTTCCTCAGCTATCAATTTCCATACTCCAGCTGAAATGATGATTGGACACAGAGATTTAGCCAAGCTGAGAGTATTTGGATCCAAAGTGTGGGTACACATTTTACCAAGACAGAGTAAACTTGAAGAAAGAGCAAGAACTATGATATTTGTAGGATACGCCCCAAATGGCTATCGTGTATGGAACCCTGAAACAAATGAAATAACAGTAGCAAGAGACGTCAGGTTTGATGAGACTCAATTTAAATATGAAGAAATAAAGCCAAAGAAAAGAGAAGAAGGATATAGGTACTACAATGATGATGAACAGGAAGAACAAGAAGATGAAAATAACAGAAAAGAACAGCATGAAGATGAAAATGATAAAAAAGAACATGAAGAAGATGATAAGTATGAAGACAGTATTCAAGAGATTCAAGATGACAAAAATGGAAGCGCAGAAGAAGATAAAGAAGAGAATAACGAAGAACATACGGAAGATCCAGTTGAATATAGAACAAGGTCAGGAAGACAAATAAAGAAACCGAAGATGTTACAAGATTATGACTCAAACTATGCAGCATACTGCTTACTATCCGGAGATCCTGAAAATTTTGAAGAAGCTATAGAAAATGAAGAGTGGATAACTGCAATCACCAAAGAACTAGACTCACAAAAGAAGTTAGAAACATGGGAAGAAGCAACATTACCAGAAGAAAGCAAAGCTATAGACACAAAGTGGATTTTCAGAACAAAACAAGATGGAACTAAAAAGGCAAGACTCGTAGCCAAGGGTTTTCAACAAAGTAGCTCTTACAACAACTATGCTCCAGTAGCTAAACTGTCAACACTGAGGCTCTTACTGAGTATTGCTGTTCAACTTGATAAACCACTAATACAGCTAGATGTGCCAACTGCATTTTTAAATGGATACTTGGATAAAGATGTGTACATCAAATGCCCAAAAGGTTTAAAAATAATGGAAGGAAAGGTGCTCAAACTAAAGAAAGCATTATATGGACTAAAAGAAGCTCCCAAATGTTGGAATAATAGATTTCATGAATACATAACAGGAAATGGGTACATACAATCAAAATATGACTCTTGCCTATACCGGAAAGGTGAAACATGGCTTTTACTATATGTCGATGACATTTTAATACTTGGAAATGACAATGAAACACTCAATCTATTGAAGAAAGAATTTAAAGTAAGAGAATTAGGAGAAGTGAAGAACTACTTAGGATTGGAAGTCACAAGAAAGAAAGACAGATTGGAAGTGAGACAGAGTGAGATGATACAGAAACTTTTAGAAAAATTCAAGATGCAAGACTGTAAGAAAGTAAATACCCCCATGGAAGTAAACTACAATGCAGATGTCAGCGCAGAGGTAATAAGTGTTCCTTTTAAAGAATTAGTCGGTTCACTACTCTACATATCAACCAACAGTCGACCTGACATAACCTATGCTGTCTCCTATTTAAGCAGATTTTTGGACAGACCTACGGAAGACTTGTGGAAAGCAGGTAAGCGTGTCCTACGTTACCTCAAGGGTACAGCTGACAAGGGCCTACTCTACGTGAAGTCGGAGAATCCTACTCTTATAGCCTACTCTGATGCAGACTGGGCTGCTGATAAGGTGGATCGCAAAAGCACCAGTGGCTGCGTTATCTTTCACGGTAAAAATATTATTTCATGGTTCTCTCGCAAGCAGACTTGCACAGCTCTTAGTACATCTGAAGCAGAATTTATAGCGGGTGCACATACTGTAAGTGAGCTCATGCACATCAAAGGTATTCTGTCAGAGTTCTCACTTGGTGCAATTAATGTTCCCTGTTTGCTCATTGACAACCAGAGTACTATAAAACTGATTCAAAACCAAATTAATACAAAAGCCTCTAAACATATAGCGATTAAATATCATTATATTAAAGATATTGCCAATAAAAAACTTATAACAATTTCATATGTGCCTACTGATGAAAATGTGTCAGATATTTTTACTAAGTCGCTACCAAATGTCAAACATGTTTATTTTGTGAACAAGTTAAATATCATATAGATATTGTATGAATATATATTGCATATATTCTGTGTTTCATGCACAAGCATAAAGTATATGCATAATTGTTTTAATATGTTGTTATAATATAGTGGTCGGCAGACTGATCCCAAGACTTTAGTCGTAGGGCTATATTATATTGTATTCTAGCACAGAAGTATGTTACTTTAAAAGTTGTTTAACTTATTGCTATGTTACTTTAAGTTGTTTAACTTATTGCTATGTTACTTTAAGTTGTTTAACTTATTGCTATGTTATTACAAGTTCTATAACTAGAGTTCTAGACTTGAGGGGGTGTGTTGAGGTTATATTGTTTGTCTGTGGTAAAGCTGCCACCACAAGATGTTCCAGATTCGAATATTTGAATTAGGAGTATGTCTACTCTATATTATCTATGGTTGTAACAATTGCCTGTTGCTCTGCGAATAAAAATGGCTAACGAACAAGACGCGTTTTAATTAAGCCTAATTTTAACAATTTGAAGTTCGAAACGAAACCAACCGAGAGTTCCCGAGAAATGGTCGAAGTCGTAAAATGAAAATTGTTATGAAAATTTATTTTCCTTATTGTAAATTAAATACGCATCGAAAGCGATAGTTTTTATGTTCTAGTTTTATTCTCATATGTAGATAATAGATTTAAACAGTTTTTTCTTAGCATACGTGCGTTGTATTCGAGATACGTGTCAAAAACTTTTTTAGAAATTTGTAAGGCGCCATCTCTCTTCTTCGCTCGTTTTTTATCCCGTTCTGGTTTTTCAATTTTATATATATGATGGTACGAAACCCTTCGTGTGTGTGCGAGTCCGTCTCGCACTTGGCCGGTTTTTTTTTCTTTAGCCTATTAGTGTGTCCCACTGCTGGGCAAAGGCCTCCCCTCTTTCGCGCCACCAGCTTTATGCCAGATCTGGCATATTTTCACTCACTTTGGCATCAAAATTTACCATTTAGCATCTGGCATATTTTTTTGCATATTTGGTCTAAGCCAAGTTTGCACCAAGTTGGCAGCAACAATATGCGCCATCGCCTCAATTTTCATATGAATTTTGAATTGTGGTGGTGGATAGGCGGATGGACGACGACGGACTATAATAATTTTAAAATGGCAACTAAATCCAGTTAAATTGACTGCTGATTTTTTCGTGGATTGACTTTTAAGTGCCTATTTTCATCAAGTGCATATTCTAGACATTCATCTAGCATTTTTTCAAAATCCGAGTTGGCAACACTGCGCGCCACTTGTCTCTGTCTAATGCACACTCCCGCCACTCCACACAGAATGTATCGAGGTTGTCCCGCCATCTCCGTTTGGGTCTTCCTCTGTCCCGAGATGCATCCTGTGGGATCCAGTCCGTGGATACTTTGGGCCCAGCGTTCTGGGTGCATTCGGCAAATGTGCCCTACCCAGTCCCATTTCAGCTTTGCGGCCTTCATGCCCACATGCACAATTATTTATTCTTTATTGAGGCAAACACTAAGTATAAGTTTAGAGCTCCAGCCAAGACACTTTTATACTGTTAATACATATGTTGTCAGTATCATAAAATTAGTACACTTGTATTACACACATTATACACTTTTCGAACTATCTCTAGAATTAAACATACATATTATGTATTACTAATTTACATAGAGATTTAAAAAAAATCTGATATTAAGTTTTGGAACGCAGTTCGGTGTTTCTAATACGGTCAGTTCGTTTCTACGAACACCCAATAGGTACGCTGCGTTCAAATTAAATATCATTTCTTTTACATTAATTCTTTCGCCGTACCTATATAACCGGACTATGAACATTAATAACCTGTATTTGTCAAGGCAACATTTGCGTGTACAGAGATCAATCTACATGTGACATAATAACGGGGCTCTATGAATAGAGTTCTGGGCTGAATGGATTCATTTGATCATGTATATGTATGCATCATACATATCGAAATATATCTACCTACACTTTTATAGCCGAGCCAACATCAGAAAAACCGGCCAAGTGCGAGTCGGACTCGCGCACGAAGGGTTCCGTACCATTACGCAAAAAACGGAAAAAAATCACGTTTACTGTATGGGAGCCCCAGTTAAATATTTATTTTATTTTGTTTTTAGTATTTGTTGTTACAGAAATACACCATCTGTGAAAATTTCAACTGTCTAGCTGTCACGGTTCATGAGATACAGCCAGACAAACAGACAGGTGACAGACAGACAGACAGACGGACGGACAGAGGAGTCTTAGTAATAGAATCCCGTTTTTACCCTTTGGGCACGGAACCCTAAAAATCAATATAACTAAATATTCAAAAATATCGCTTGTTATATAAACGTCATAATGTGATGATACATAAGTACATACACACAAAAAATAATAAGTGAATCTGTCTCGTAAATCATATTTACAATACGTGCCTATGTCAAAAATTTTAAGGGCCATATATACTGTAAAACATTGTTACAATACACGTGCAAAAAGGTAACTAGCAACTCGTGTCGATTTAAAACACTTCGGTCGTGTTTCAATTTATCGCCACTCGTTGCGAATATCCTACTTTTCTACTATATCTACTTGTATCGTAATGTACTATTTTATCACTATCGTCAAGTAGGTATCTGACAGAGATTCGAACAATTATCTTAATAGACTACATATAAATAAATGGGCATTGAGTACAAACACAAATATCTCAAACGTTGTTATTATTTTTATCACTCTCTAGTGTGTTGAAGTGTCTGCGATTATTTTAATCACGCATCATATGACATATTTTACATGTTTCATTAATAACGACTTCATTGTTAAGTATAGACTGACAATATTTTTTATGGCCGTACGGAAATTGACTAGCAACCGTCTAACATCACCTGTAACTAGGCACATCACACAAGAGCTGATCAATTCAAAAATGTTACTAACCCTATTCTACCGACGGCCGGTGATGAAACGAGAAAAGTCAAACAATCGACAGACATTAATGTACAATGTACAGTCAACAACAGAGCTATGAATACAGGCAAAGTGTCAAAAATATGTATACAGTACTTTATTGCCTGTACATTAAGGTCGTGTATACATATTTTTGGCACTTTGCCTGTATTCATAGCTCTGTTGTTGACTGTACATAGAAACATAATTAATGGTATGTAGTGACATTTAAAAATAATAGTCTATTGTATTTTTAAATATCACTACATACCATCGCCCACACTGTTAATGGTGTAATGACTGCCTTTTGTAATTTGTAATAAAGTCCACCGATGTACAGTAAGGAGTGTTGCTGTTTGTACATACGCACATTCACAGTATCCACGTGCTAACATAACACAAATACATTCATTATTGTCACAAAAAATTTGAATTTGTCATTTATCTAATAGCAACTTAGTTTTTGTTTCTCGATTGTATGTTAATGGACATAAGTTATCGATGTAGCAGTGTTGAAGACCGCGATAATTATTATATTGAACTCTTTGATTATAATTGTGATCATAATAAGTTATTAATTGGGTCATTATTTGAGGTGTAAGATAAATGTTACAGAAATAAAAACGCACATTTTGATGTGGTCTGTTTTGATTTGAACATTAGGATATGAACCGATAAGGTGCTTAATATTATCAGAGATCGATAAAGCTTATTTTGTTTTAAAAAAGCTAAAATCCAAATTTAATGGTAACGAAAATGAGGTTTATGACCACGAAAAAGAACATTTTGTTTATTTTAAAATCTCATAACTGTACAATTTGAATGGAAATCCGTTTATAAAGTGAAAACAATGTGCATTATTTAATTAATAATGTATCAACGAAAATTAACGGACGGATGTTTATATAAAAAAATAACTTTATTTGACCACGAAAATGATGACTTCAAATTGTCATAACCATTATAATTTTATAATACAGTGGTAAAATCGAAAAAACGTGCCCAGCAGTTTGTCAGCCGAAATGGAAGGCGTTATACTCTGCACCATTTATTTTGTTGCCACTGAATTCTCAATCGTTAACTTTTGAGTCAGAACCACCGCCAACTAAATCACCTGTCAAATTCGAAGCACGAATTTGACATATCACATCTTACACAATCTAACGGCATGTGGGGCTAATATGGTCGGCTTTTTATCATTTGTCACCATGCCTGTCACGTTCTAACAAATATGTAAGTGCGAAAGTGACGCATGGCATGACAGGTGATAAAAATGCGACCATGATACCGCAACTGATTCTAATTTTAATGAACATCAATTTTATCAATCCATATCGTGTCATGATCAATGTCGAAAGTGACGTTTTTTCAAGCGACAAACGACACTGCCAGATCCGATCCATTTCGTATCAAGATCTAATTTTTGACCTTTATTAAAATTAGAATCAGGCCGAATGAACATCTCATTGTCCCATTTCATAATGTCCAAACACGTCGGTGCAATTCTGAATGAAGCGCCGATTAACCAGACTCCGCAACAACATTTAAACATTGTATTTTTTTTTATTTGCACCATAAGAAACTTACTCTCACAAATATCAGTTAACTTCTTGTTTATTTTCAGACTGTAGGAAACCACGAGTTCGACGACGGGGTAGCAGGCCTGGTACCGTACCTGAAAGCACTCAAGGACCCCGTGGTGGTGGCCAACTTAGACATCACTCGGGAGCCTTCTCTACAAGGCTTGTTCCAGCCTCATGTGGTGCTGGAGAGGAGAGGACGGAAGATCGGCATCATTGGGGTTACTACGCCGGATACCAAAGTAAAATAAATAATTATAAAGTTAGTAACTAGGGAATAAATTATTTTGATTTAGGTACAATTTTAAGTATACACACTACTATAAGTATCTATCCTATTGTATAAATTGTTTACCGATAAAAGATGTCATGTGTAATCCTACTAAAGAGAAAAAGAAGAGAAAGTGTCGGAGGCTTGGTCACTTTTTCTTACTTTCTTTATATACTAAATTATTATAGTATTTACTATTTTAGTTACTCTATTTATATGTATACGTATATGTGTGTCAAAAAAAACGTCAAACACAACAATAACCCAATTTGTTCTGCTGAGCGCCGAAAATGAAGCAATTCGACACAGCGCAGCGCGAATGTATGTTTTTATTTTATTAACCACGACGGAAGACAAGTGTGTGGTCCGTCTGCCGGTCTGCTGGTACGCAGACAAATTAATCTAGAGCTTCTGAGGTGAATTTTAGCGATACTAGAAGTACAAATACACGGATGCGTGAGAGGCTGATGTGGTTGTGGAATACTCTGCATCATCATCTAGTAGAACAACAACTCTTTAAATTAATTAATTAAGAATGAACTATAATTAAGACGGTACTTATCATGATTCTTTCTCGTAGGACTTATCAAACTCAGAAGGCGTTAAATTTCTGGACCCTCTACCTGTAGTCCAGAAGGAAGCCAAGCTGTTGACTGATCAAGGAGTTGATATTATCATCGTGTTATCCCATTGTGGACTTTACGTTGACAAGTGAGTATCTCCTAACACGTCCATAGACTTAGTGCCAGTTGCACCAAACCGCCTGATGTCACCGTTAAGTTAAAACGTTCGTTAAATTTTATTGTATGGGAAGTTTTATAGTTCACGTTGATCATTCTGTCAAATGTGGTTGGTGCAATTGGCCCCTATATATAGACTCTAAAGTCCAGTTCCTTATTTATCCGAACGCAGCACGATGAGCTGGCGGCCATGCGTTCCCGGAATCGCAGATATCATTAATTTTAGTTATTTTTAACAAAAAAATCCTGACCTACTTATATTGTGAACTATAAATTTCATAATTACCTTAGTCAGTTATCAACACAAATTACGAGTAAAACCTACTGGCAGATATTACATTTGAAGAATCGTGCGTATAATGGGTTTAAAAACATCCAAGATTTTTTTATTCGTCTATTACAAAAGTTTATATCAAATTTTATAATATTGACACCATTAAACGTCATATCTATTTTGATTGAAGTTACTCATCCATAATCTTGTTCAGATTTGATGGAAGACCCTATCGGGTTTATCCACATCTATCGAAGTTTATTTTATATTCGACTTAAAGACAATTTAAATGCAAAGACAGTAGTAGCCTGGCGCTATAAATCCCAATAAAGATGTCATGCTATAAAGTATAATGCCGAAGACAGGCAATAGCATCGGTGGCAAAGGAGTGAATAGATTTTTAAAGTGGGATATAGTTTCTGCTTACTGTATATTTATTTTCTGGGTAAATTTTTGATACTTGGCGAATCGCATTTGCGAAAATGGCATCCTCGAAAGATTTTAACACAGTATATCTTACTGAAAGTTTCTCGTAGAAACTTCTTTCTCCTTTAAGGTTATTTAACACTAACTTTTTGGCATGTTACACAGTGTTAGCCTGATAAGCCAGCCTATTTTAACCCTTTAGCGGACCAGATTTAAAAAATACAATCATATTAGGTAATTTTATGTCTTTCTTGCTCTACTGCGACAATTTTTTTTCATAAAAATAAATTTAAAGACGTAACGTTTTAGAATACCCCCAAAAAAATTAAGCAGTGACCTTAAAGATAAAATAAATTCAGCCTTTCCTCATCTTTACTAGTCTTACTATATTGTTAAGAATTGTGAGGGTCGCAACCTCGTGAGGTCGTTACTCTGTTCACCAAGGCTCGATCAACAACCTGCTCGATTTTCCGCCTTCCGAATAATGGACGTCTATATCGGCTCGGCCACGACATTGAGCGACTTACGACGGCGGCAGCGATAACCATAAGTTGGAGCGAGACACAGCGATCGGACCTTTCGTTCCCACCTATGGTTGTCGCTGCCGCCGTCGCAAGTCGCTCAATGTCATGGCCGAGCCGTATAGATTTCTGGCTGGGCTTTACTATTGTGCTGGTCAGCTCCGGAGTAGTCCGGAGTGAATTGCGATTTGCCTTCATTTGAAAGTTGCGTGTGAGCGTGTGCGCCCGTTAGTGGCATTGTTTCAGCCCGTACGATCCACAATTGCTGACGTTCAGACGTTGTTGCTGATGCTAGTCAGCCGTACTGCTTTAACAAGTGAGGTAGACTTAGTACACCTTTTCCCTAAAGTCACTGCTTTACTGTGTACAAATGAACTCCCTTGAGCTGACCGGCACAACTATGTCAACCCAAGGAATCAGTGGACGTACCCTACAAATATATTTTTTACCTACAGAGCAATGGCAAAAGCAGTTGGCGAGAATGTAGACATCATAGTCGGTGGGCACACTCACAGTCTGCTCTGGAATGGAACTGCTCCCAGCCATGAAAAGGTGTCCGGCGGCTATCCGGAGTATGAAGAAGCTGACAACAGGCCGGGACACAAGGTATGTTGAAATAGAAATAGAAATAGAAAATATTTATTTGGCATAAAAACATACATTAGGTACAGCAAATTAAATAAGTACAAAAAAAAACGTACACCAAATAGGATGCCGCTCAGCATAAGCAGTGTCTGTAAGACACGGCGCTGGTTTTCAGGGCACCCAATATTGCAACCAAGGACGAACGTCCAGACAGAATTATTAAGGCATTGAGGCGACCTTTAGGTATATTACACTCATTTTTCATCTGTTTCTGCCTGGTGATCTGGTGAAGTGTCTGGTGATTTTGAAAATAGCTCAAGAAGCTGCGGTATGCTTAAAACGCCAACCATGCCTGGTCAAACAGCCTAAGCGTCATAAACCGAGTGACGAAGTAGAGAGAGTAACTACATCCTAGTTTTGTACTTGTGTGTTTCTGTTTATTTCTATTTGTTTAGGTAGCCCTAATTGGTCGAAGATCGAATTTAATGGCGTAAAATGTGTTAAGGGAATAATATGTCAATCTTAGTAGCCTGATCCATAATAATTTATAATTTCGTTGAATATGCCTCTTTTGCAGGTCCTTGTTATAACAGCTTCAGCGTACAGCAAATATTTGGGAAATATTGGTGTCAATTTCGACGCCAATGGGGAAATTGTATCTTTTGACGCCGAGCCAGTATTTTTGGACAGAAGTATTCCTGAAGGTATTTGTATTGAAATAACATAAATAAGCAGAGCTAGACAAAAAATTTTTACAATAAAAACCAATTCGCGTAGAACTTTTATTCGTATAAATGCCAGGTGCTAAAAACAATATAATAATTGTGATATAAATGAGGAAAATAAGAAATCCTAATGAGTGTAGCAATTTTTATAATGAACTGACACAATATTGGGATTGTCTATTCACAACCCCTTTATATTCAGATTTTTATAGGGTGCTTAATCTCAATGCAGCTGTGAGGAAAAATAAGAGACTAAGAGAAAGCTTTAGTTAGACCAAGATAAGTCCGCAGCGATTTTGATAGCCTAAACTGACGTATAAATAACACTTGCACAGTCTGTGCTGTCAAAATCGTTGCAGAGTTATATTGGTATATTACCATATTGTTTTATTTTTAGATCCAAACATAAAAGCACTTATGAAACCTTACATGGATCAGATGCACAAGGCCATAAATGGAGTTATTGGCACCGCCACTGACGAATTAAGCATGTGTGGCACGGAAGAGTGTGCTCTTGGAGACATCATTGCGGATTCCTTCTTGGATATTGTGAGTTGATTTTTAGTGTACAGTACAAAACTTTGTTCACGGTACACTTATGGGATCACTTCGGTCTTGCAAATCAGTTATTTATTTAGAATTAAATTTTGAGCGCTGATATTTCACTATTTTCACTTAAAATTTTTAGTGTTATGCCAAAAACATCTGTTTATTTAAATGTCTGTTCTCGAAATAGACCAATAAGCGCCTGTTACAATTGTGTCGCTTAACTTCAAACTCGGGTAAATCCATTCGACCCTCTCAGCAAATATCTACCCTATTACCTTTTCTTAATACCAAAATCGCATGATCTGACAAATGGATTTACCCGAGTTTGAAGTTAAGCGACTCAATTATAGCTATATTTTAGCTACTAATGTTTGACATAAAGTTGACAATCGTTAAGGAGTGCCAGCCAGTTAAGACTAATGAGTCTTAACTTGTTAGTACTCCTAAACGATTTACATCCATTTATAGATATTTTATACTACAAGGCTAATATAAGAAACATGACAATCCACTGAGCCAAGATATTAAACCATTAAAATTAACATGGTTCTAATAATAATTAATTTCAAGTCGACCATATTTTATCTTGCTTAAGTTCTGTTATGAAACTTAAAAATAATACGTACGTGTTTCTCATTACAGGCAAAACAGAAAGCTCCATCAAATCTGACGTCTATATCGTTTATTTTTAATAAAATGATACGGACTTTTATTGACAAAGGAGGTGAGTAACGGCTCGATTCGGGAAATGAATTAGAGACTCACTAGATATGAAATAGTAAAGATATGTGACGTTCCACTGCAAAAGGTACCTTATAACGGCTGGCGCCGCGATTCGGGAAATGAATTAGAGATTCACTAGATATGAAATAGTGAAGTTATCTTTACTATATCATATCTAGTTAATCTCTAATTCATTTCCCGAATCGTGCCGTAATCGATACTATCGTGTTATCGACAAACAGCCAACTTCAAGACTACAAAATAGAATAATGGTGATATTTTCGCGCTTTTCTATGTATTTATGAAGACTCAAGCAAGGAAGTCAAAAAATTAAGTTTACAGTTTTGAATAAATTATTCGATTTCTTGGATTACAAATTATGTTTATATGCTTCCAGATATAACCCAAGGCGATATAATGAATGTGCTACCGTTCGGCAGCGCGATACTGTCATTCACGATACAAGGGAAATTTGTAAAACAGGAGCTGGGAGAATCGTTGAAAAAGAATCCATTTAATTTGCCACAAGTCGGAGGTAAGTGTTAATATTTTTATCTCAACAAGATAACCAAACCAATACAAGTCTGCAGCGATGTTACTAGCACGCGCAGTGCAAGTGTTATTTTAAGGGCATTTTCACTTAACTGTGTACCATTAATGGCCGGCCAGACGGTCAATGTCAAATCCCATACATTTAGTCAGGAATGTAACGGTTAGACGTTACTGAAACACGACTTAAGTCGCGCTTTAAAGTACAAGTTAAAATGAAAATGCCCTTAAACGTCAAACTTCTATGACATTATGACGTATTAAATAACACTGGCACTGCGTGTGCTATCAAAATCGTTACAGACTTGTATTGGTCTAACTCTACCTTTATGTTTGATTTCTACAATACCTTACCTTACCTTATTCTGTTATACCTGTTTGACTGCATCATCAGAACAGCAGTTTAGCATATTATCATTGCAATATCATCAAAATTATGGCAGTTTACTTGCAGTTTACCAATTTTCATTTCAAGAAGTTCTATACTGGGAATTGGTTTTGAATAAATGCCTATTGTATGAAGTGTGTATGTGTGTGTGCGACGCGCCGGACGCGCGACAACATCCATATATTATGTTGCGTTTGTAGTTGTTGGTTTTATTGACGTTGTTGTTAAACAATATTTTTCAGGTTTAAAACTAACCGTGAATACAACGAGCAAATCCATCGATTCAATTTTAGTCAAAGAAGATACCGAATGGAAGCCTATGGAAGACGAAAAAGAATACCAATGCGTTACACCACAATTTGTGAAGGACAAGTCTGAGGTAAATATCGATTTAAAAAATCCAAACCTTATATCTTAAAACATACTAAAATAACAGTTCGATTGGCAATTTATCCGTGCGATCTGATATTTTAGTAGGTACCTTCGGAATGAGTGCAAAGGCGGAATGATTGGGTAGTAAATTGGTGTTATTTATCTGTCATGGTATCACTAATTCCGCGCCGGTCTGTATAGCATTAAGGATGACTCACTGTAGAAGTTGTAGAACGGTTCGGGTCCGGGCTGTTCTATAGAAATGAAGTGTCGGACGCCTGGACCGGGAGCCGGGACCCAACCGTTCTAGCGTGACTAGCGTGAATTTGTTTTATTCTGCCTTTGAGCTATGTAAATGTATGTGAATGTCTTGAATAAATGTGTTTTATTAATTTGCTTTTCAGCCTTTAAACACCAACGCCAAAGATGTAGTAAACATTGCAAAAGATTGGGAGACTTTGACGAGTTACATCAAAAAAATCACCCCTGTCACCTCCTCGTTAGACGGACGACTCAAAGTTCTAAGCTGAACGTGACATTTACTTTTAACATTTTAATAAGGGGCAACTCACATGCGACAAGGAATCCCCAACTTAGGCCTCAGTAGAAAACGAGCGACTCCTTGCAAATTGCTTACTTTTCGCACTTGTATTAAAAATTAGTATTGTTTTCAGCTTTTAAACGCCAACGCTATAGATGTTACTCAATTGGGCGAAGAATCAGAGGTGTTGACGAATTACGTTAAGAAAATAACCCCCCTTATTCCCAAGTATGATGGGAGACTCATAGTTCAAATTTGAATGTGATACTTTTAACTTAGTAAAATAAAATCAATGATTTGTCTCATTATCAAGACATGTTTGTACATAATTAGTTTTTTTTTATTTATAAAATTTACCCTTATTTGCACAATGCTTCTCTTTTGTTTTTCTTTTCTAAGGACATAGATAAAACAAGATTATTTTGTTAAACACTAATAAATTAATAATTTATTTTAATACGTCCGTCCGTGACTATGTTTAGCGGCGAATGCTTCTTTATATAAGCTTCGAGCAATCTCTGATCACGACCTATGAGTTGTCGGTTGACCCTGTTATCTTTGAACATCTGCAACGAAAAGAGAAACAATATTAAACCTACGTTCGACCGCACAATATGAAGACAATTTACATGTCGACGCTATCCTCAGCAATTTGGGAATGAAAAACAAGAAGAACTAGGTATGTAAGCAAGACAACCATGGGTGACCAAGCATCCTTACCGTGAAGCCGTCTCCACCATCGGCCAAGTAGATCGGGGTCGTGACTTGATACATCTGGTCTGGCTCCAGATTAGCTCCCTTAGTCGTGGTTGCCGACGTGACTCGACTACCTTCGGGCAGCGTAACGTTGTACACCACGTGCAGGCCTGAGAAAAAATATGGCTTTATGTTCTCAGTCGGCATTGTAGTACAGTAGGTATTGTAGTGGTCTAATGGCTCCTCTACACGACGGCCCAGCGCTGGACCAACGAGATGGCCATGCGATGGTTATCGCTCCTCTACACGATGGCTCAGCGCTGGACCAACGAGATGGCCATGCGATGGTTGAGAACACGCACTATGGAATGCGCCATGTGTAGATGCGTACGCACCATCGCTGGCCCACTACCTTTGATATGCGGACCTTTGATGTGAGGTGCATGTACAATAAAGAGTATTTGTATAGTTAAGTCTAACTTACCAGACACCTGAAGAACCCAGGGCCCTTTGAACGGCGTGTAGGCCCAGGCATCGAGCACACTTCGCTCCAGTGCCTCCAAAACGTGTTTACCCAGTAGCTCAAACGTCTCTATTCGGTCGTTGTAGGGTAGAAGTTCAAAGATCGCTCCTTGGCTGATTGCTGTAAAATAAACATTCTGTGTTAATTAAAAATTTATCGATACGTGGAAAAAATTTAAATTATTATCGACTCGTATCGACAACAAAATGTAAGTAGGTACATATAACAGTTAGTAATGAAAAAAAAACAATATTTGTCTGATTATGTTCATAAAAGAGTGTACTTATGTCCAGAACTGGAGAAAGCGCCGATAAGGAGCAATCCCTCCTCAAACTTAAAGATGCAATTTACTGGTAATTTTTACCAACTACATATTTGCACAGCACGGTTTTAAGTCAAGTCAAAGCGACCAAACTGTTATTCAGATGTTCGACGTGCTATTTCTCAGAGATGGCACCAAGCGCCTACTCCAAATGGGATCTGATTTGAGCACAGACCTAATCCAAATTGAGTAAAATTGTTGAACTGAACGTTTTAGGTAATAATTTCATTTTAGTCTTACCTCCCTTGAGTATAGACGATTTAATGTTGCCCCGCTGGATAAACGATAGGTAATCCTTATCCGCCTTTATCACAGATTTGGCCTGAAAACACGAATTTAAATTGAATTTTGTATACGTAATACAATTTTTCAAATCGGTTCATTATGAGTTCTGTTCTATTACGAGTATAACTCGGATACTTAGGAAAATATACTCGTAATCATCAGTCCACCGCGTCGAAGGTTTATAACGTAATGCAGTTGAATGATAAAGGAAGCTTGTTTATCCTAACTTAGTTTAGCCTTATATCCATGAGTTCGTCTGCGTGGAAATAGTACTCGCTTACTCCGTTGGTTAAGCGACCCAAAATGAGACTTGGCCTCCGACACAAGACAGCGCCAGTTTTCTCGGTTCTTTGCGACCTCTCGCCAATTGTTGACTCGAAGTTCGCGCAGATCCGCCTCCACCATGTAGAATCCACCGCCTCCACCGTGTAGAATTAGTGCTTCCATTTAAAATTTCACCTCCGTTCCCGCTCCATTAGGGCTGATTTAGATGGCGCGCGAAATCGCATGCGATTTTAGTTACATTGCGGCCTGTTGGTCACGTCCAATTCAACCGACCGATCAAAACCCGCAATGTAATGAAACTCGCATGCGAGTTCTCGCATCATCTAAATGAGCCTTTATAAAGGATGATTTCCATGACAAAGACAATCCTGTGTCATTTCCCGAGACTCAAACTATCTCCATGTCAAATTTCTTCTAAATTGGTTTAAGTGCGAAGAGGTAATATACAGACAGACACTTACTTTCACATTTATAGTACGAATAGAGGTTTACATAATAAGTTAATTAACATACGTGGTCATTGAAGGCCTCGACCAACAAGTCTCCCAGAGCGCACTCGCCGTACACGCAGTCCTCATAGTTCAGCGTAGTCTGGGTCTCGCCTATAGGCACGCTCTCTGCTTCGTGAACCAGCTTGGCATATGGGGCCAGCTTTGCTTTGATAGTTTCGTCTGAAATATTGTAAAGTTTCAAAGGTTTTACTAAATCAATTACAGGGTTGGAGTTCTTTAGGATCCTTCTAAACACCAAAAAAGCTTAAAGGGGTTTTAAAAAGGGGTAACCAATAACTCTAAGCAAGTTAGTTTCAGTGTCGAAAGGTTTCCTCACAGTACAAGCCAATACGAGTATTGAAGCTTTTTACTAGAATGTGGATAGCTGACAACTGACTGAATGTTGGTTTCATACAGTAACTTTTTGATACTCTCATTTTGAAAATCAATGACTCATGTTTAAACAGATTCGATCGTTTAGTAACGTTCAATAAAATGAGTTTCAAGAAGACCATGAGTTGATCAAGCGAATAAAACGATGTGTGCTATCCGTGATTGGACTTACTAATTCTCATAAAAGATCCTTCAGCAATGAATGAATAAATATTACCTTCAGCTATGGTCCGATCAAGGAATATAGGTCCGCCATCATGCGTCACGTACTGGCCACGAAAGTTGAAATACACGGACATGTTTCCCATGTATTTAGTGAACGCTGATGCTTGCACTATTAGGACCTGGAAGCAGATATAGTCAAGTAAATTCTCAGATAGCCACGGAGTTGGTGCCACAATGTAAACGCCGGCAGGGTCGGAGGAGGACATGGCGGGACGACCTGGACGTATTTCTCAGCAACTGGACGGATGCTGCAGTTAATCGGGAGGATTGGAAGTCTATGGGGGAGGCCTTTGCCCAGCAGTGGGACACCTAACCTTAATAAAAAAAATCTCAGATATACTCATGTCGTTAATTACACACTTAGACACGTTTACTGCAGATCTCCCCAGGATATCTAACATGATAACCAGACGCGCGCTGTTCTTATATATCCAATAGTTTCTGATGTTGTGCATGTTTTACAAGTTTGTTAATTATCATAGTGTAGGTCCCGGCGGTGGTTTATTCGATGGAAAAACATCGGTCTAATTCTAAGGCAGTGAGTGGGTCTGCCATTGTCTACTGATCTAGATTTGTGAAGCAATCATATGGCGAAAGTCTTTAGCCATGGTCCGCTGGAGAAGACGAGTGGACTGTATATTTAAAGATGAAAACGATGGAAAAATAAAGATTTATTCTTAGAAAGCACGTTACATTCTACATTTCTTTCCTTTCGTTAATTTTTAGTAGTTTTACATGTATGTAAAATGTATAATTATTGGTGCAATAAAGAATATTTAGTAAGTGGGCATTTTCACTTAACTGTGCACCTTTAACGGCCGGTTAGCAATCGTTACAAAACTGACGGTCAATGTCAAATCCCATACATTTTGTCAGGAATGTAACGGTTAGACGTTACTGAAACACGACTTAAGTCGTGCTTTAAAGTACAAGTTAAATGAAAATGCCCAAGTACATTCGAAAGTTAATATTGAAGATAATATAGTATGGAGATAATATAGAGACCGCAATTCTCACCTAAGACAGTAATTTTTCCACTTTTATTTTTATTCTAAGCTTAATAGCATCGTTCGCAGACGTTTCTGCTTGTTAAAAATTAAAATTAATAAAGTGTTTTATTATTAAAGCATCAATCCTGTCCATGCTACGGCAACATCTTTACTTGTAATAATTACAACGACTGCGCCTGCCACAAACTTTGTTGTCTGCCGTCATTCACAAGAAACGTTGTTCTCTATCAAGCAGTCATACATCACTATCTTTCTCTGACTCTAAAGCCCCCTCCAGACTATGTGCGTGAATCGCGGGCGAAGCCGGGAACGCGAGTGTGGAGTCGATTTCGCTGTCTGCGAAAATCGACGCCACACTCGCGTTCGCGGCTTCGCGCCGCGATTCGCGCACGAGTGTGGAGGGGGCTAAACGCTTAAGATCCAGTAGAGTTCGACTGCTGTATTCAGTCTACTGGAATGGTGATAACTAACCTTATGCTTGTCAGCAACGTTCTCAACAAACACGGGATAGGGGCCAGCGACGGCCTCGCCACTGGGAGATGGTCCATTCCACAGTAAAGAGTGACTGTGCCCGCCGATGATGATGTCGATATATTGCCCGTAGTCGCGGGCGAGCTGCCTGGAAAGACATGTCACCAATTAAATATTAACATCAATAAGGGCCTGTTGCACCAACCACATTTGACAGACTGATCAACGTCAGCCGGCGCGCCCCGGCGCTTTACTATGAAACTTTCCATACATAAAAATTTTGCGAACTCTTTAACGATACGAACAGTTTGGTGCAACCGACCCTAAGTATCTAAGGCGCAGCGTGGGTAGACCCCCGACAAGGTGGACTGATGACCTGGTAAAGGTCGTGGGAGTCCGCTGGATGCGGGTGGCGCAAGACCGGTGATTTTGGCACTCATTGGGGGAGGCCTATGTCCAGCAGTGGACGTCTTCTGGCTGATATGATGATGATGAAGTATCTAAGACATGTAGGTCTCCTAGGTATTCTTTTATTGTTGCCAGCTTGAAGACAGTAGGTCATCCTGAAGAAGAAAGTAATATTTTTTATTATTACTAATAAATTAAAAGTATTACCTACTAAATTTGTATGACGAAATTCTTAGGAAAAATTATCCAAATCGTTAATTATTGTAATGTCCACAGGAGACACGGTTTTCCCGAACGTTTTTGAACTATACGTATAAGTTATCATTTAAAACGTTTCTTAAATTCAACGTATAAGTATTAGATTGTTAACCAAGGGATGAAAGGCACTCATTTCTGCCGAGGTAGTTCGTGCCAATAGTCCGAGGCTGAAATGATGCCTTTCACCCGAGTTAAACACTCTACTTTCATTTCCAATACGAGGAAAGTAAAATGCATGTGTTTTTTAAAAACATGACTAACAAGGAAGGGTACCCAACTGTTCGACTCCGATTTGATTTATTTTGATATATGTTATAGAGTAGTATAAAATAACGGACACGTATTTTTTTTAACTGCCCAAACTCAACCTGTTAGGAGAAAATGGCTTTCAAAGTACTGAAAATTGACCAAACCTTCTAATTTCTGAGAAGAGATTTGTTAAAAAAAATTGATAATTAATTACTGATGGTTTCGTTATTGCTTATCATGAACAGTGGTACAACTAAAAATGAAATGCTATTGCATTTAATATTATATCTTTTACTGGTAAGGTTTAAAGTCGAATGGCATTTCATTTTGTTTTGTGTCACTATTCATGATAAGCGTCGATATGTTGGAGAACATGAATAAAGAATGGGGACGTGTTTTGTCATTTCACCACAAACTCATTTTTTATATAAAAATATATTTATTATATTTATTTATTAAGTATATTTTTTTATATAAAAAAAGAGTTTGAAATTGTATTACAAATCCATTTATACCTACCCAAATTTCAATTGCTTATCGTAAAAAAACAAAAAAAACGTACTCGTAACCTAAAATGCTCTAGTGCAGAAACGTATCATTTTATGCACACCTTTTAGAACAACAATGACCCTCTTTCAGAGCATGAGAAATGAAAAATAAATTGTGAGTCGCCTTGTAGGTAGTTAATTGTTTGCCTTGTTTATGAAAGCACTTGTGCTGACATCAGAAACCTTTTGTTGCAGCACTGTGCATTTTTATACGGTACATTATGGAAATTACAATTAGTCATAACTGACATTCCAGCAAATAACACTTTGTTGCCATTTAAAGAAGTACCTAGATAACATATTATAGGGTCGGCCCGAATAAACCTGAATAATACCTATCACCTATCCAATTCTTCATTGAAATTTAAAATGTTGTCAAAATCTTTTGAGCATTTAATTTATCTATATTATGATTTATTTTTACCACTTTGGTGGCAAACAAGCGTACAGCTCAACTGTTATTTGCAAAAATTGTATGAAAATATGGCGTTTAAGGTAATTCGCCAGTAACTGGCCACCGGCTAATAACTGGCCACCCTAAACTGATAATGAAATATCACCCTATAAACAAAATTCATTTTAGTATAAGGTTTCAATAACTGGCAAGCCTTCTAATAACTAGCCACCTTATACTAAAATGAATTCTGTTTACCTATATAGTTGAATATTTTATGTTTAGGGTGGCCAGTTACTATCAGGTGGCCAGTTCCTGGCGAATTAACCTATATTGACACTGCCTGAACTGCCTCGCTTTGTTCCGTTCAAATCGGTGCCAAGTTAGCTAAAACGGACTCTTACATTCAAATAATTAATATAATTAGTTGCATACAAACTATCATAATTATAAGGAATCTACTTAATTATATACCTATATAGTGATAAGATAACCAACTATAAACGATTTAAAATAAATGATCTTGAACTGTCTATAAATAAAATATAGACTAGATTTAGATTTATTTATTAGGTACTAGGTTAACTAGGTACACAATCATAGGATTACAGTACAAACTACATACTTACATATCATATTAAAAATCCGGTCCGGGTCGGATCCGGGCCGAGGCGTCCGACTGTTCAGCGGTATCCAGACGGGATGATCAAATCGACTGATTTGATCAGAAATGAAATTGGAGTCAATCTCCAGTTTAATCACCAATTTTCGATTTATGGTGATATTAGAGAAATCTAAATTGAAAAAATGCTCCAGAACGAAAATATGGCGTCACAAATTGGTATTCTTGCGTCCGCACCTCATTTTATCGGTAATATCGGTCATTATCGGCGGTTGAATTCGGCGAGCCAAATTGGCGTTTGCATCCGCACGTCCTGATTCGATCGGGTAATTTTACTAGTCTGGATACTTACGCCTTTCGTTTTGTATAGAAAGCATCACGTGATCACCGTTCACCCGTCATACAAGGTGTAGGTAACAAAAGTAGTGGGGATCCGTTTAAGGGCATTCGGTATCGTGTTCTTAGGAAAAAGAGAAGGTAAACTTACTTGTCGATTTCCAACCCGCAATGAGATAGTAGTATGATGATGTCAACCCCCTGGTTAGTCAGGGCCTCGGCCTCTCGTTTCGTGGCCTCGCCGGGGTCGGTGAACTCCACGTTGCCAGGTGACGAAAGAGTCTGCAAATTTTATAAGACCGTGGTTAATTTATCATAATTATAGGTATATTTATGTTATCTTATATACTGCAGTACAGTAGGTAGGTACATCTCACATTTGTTATACTTAATTGTTATAGTATAATATTTTGCTCATAATAAGAGTGTTAATTTATATCATGCGTAGATGCGTAGTATACATATACGTACCTATAGGTACATGAAATTTAAATTAAATTCGGCTGTCTAATTTATCCAATTTAGAGATGCTTCTCATATTTATAAAATCTTACTTATGTATACTTACATCAAATCAAAATTGTCGTCTACTATTTTTAATCATTACCATTACTCCCTGGCCAGCCAAGAGTGTATAAGTATTATTTCAAGATTAAAAACAATGTCTTAACTCCATACCTTAGTATCCTGTGTGATCAATCCTATGATCCCAATCTTCCTGCCCTTCCTCTTGATAATGATGCTGGGCTTGAACAGTCCCTGCAGAGACGGCTCTTTGCTGACATCCATGTTAGCCGCGAGTACCGGGGCCTTCAGAGCGGAGAGGTAGGGCGCGAGGCCTGCGGGGCCGTCGTCGAATTCATGGTTGCCGATGGCCTGTCAGAAGGGAGGATATAATTGAGTCAGGGGCCAAGATCCTTTTTGGGTAACTGAGCCAGTGAAGAGAGGTGAATTGCGAGGCCTGCAGGTGTTTCTGATTAGGTGATTACCGATGGAGTGGCGTGAGGAAGGTCAAGCTAGTGTCTATACGGCAGCGTCTCAGTAGTGCAGGGGTCTGTAGCCCACAGTGTGGATAAAGTAGGCAGCAAAGTCAACCATCAATGAACAAGAGGCCCACCTTCTTGTAATGGTACCATCACACTCCGTGATAGTTGAGCGATTTAGCGCCATTTGCACCATCCTACTAACCCGGGGTTAACCGGTTAAACCTAGAGTAACCATAGTTACCAGTACAATTTGCCCTTAGGGTCCAAACAAGTGGCCCTTAGAGTCCTAACAAAATTTATTCTCCAATGCTTACGCCATGGAATGTCGAATTTAGTAAAAATTATACTTATACATACTTATAAAATAGCATAGTGAATACTTTATTATATAACAGATAAGAGACATCATAGACGTAAGAATTACATTCCTCTTATCAAGACAAGCGATTAGGTAGATCAGATATGCCGCTGACTGATAGACATTTCTAGATAACCTCTAATAATATATATAATAAGTAGGTATGTACTTATAAAACATATCTCTATTAGCATATTCCACATTTATCTGAAAATAGGTGATGTGATCTCTTTAGTACAGCTGCAGAGAAACGTGACCCCCCCTGCATTATACAGGGTGCGACATTTCTAGAGACTGAGCTGAAAGGATAGTGTTATCTAAGTGATCTACAATCGAGTTATTAAAATCGTAAAATTGGATTTAAAAGTAAAACAAAATCATTACATTGAAATATTTTTATATCAGTGACAACCCTACAAAGTTATTAGGATCTACTTGCTAGGGTTGAAACATGCAGATTTTCGCATTAATGTTTAACAAACTGTATCTCAAAAAACGGTTAGAAATATTAACATGATTAATAAGTGAATAATAAAGTACGTAGCCAGAACAATTCCCAGTTTGCGTAAAAGTCCTTCGTTCTGTTCCACCCGATATATTATGTGCCCCTGCATACAAGTTTGTATGCAAAGGTGCTAAGCGAATAGTCATCATCATCATCCTGTCCTGGCCGGTTCATAATCATCCTGTGCTGACTTCGAAATTCGCTAGGCAATTTGATCTGAACGAATTAAGTAAATCTGCACTGAGTTGTACAGCAAGGTTTGCCAAACATTTGAGACTGCCTCCCTCTGTCCGAATGCTACGCGATTGTTGCGCTATTTAGGGTCCTAGCTAAATTGGTTGTTCAATACTTACGCTATAGAATTTCCATTTTAGTAGAACCCTAAATGGCTTAACAATCCCGTGTGACTGTACCTATGTTTAATTTTACAGCTAAATATTTTAATAGCATTCCACGTGTACATACATTATGATTTTATGCGCTATATGAGGTTTGTGTAAAACGAGACAAAGAGATAATCCATCTCTAAGGAACTGTCAAGAAAGTGTTCATTATCCTCACCGACGATACTTAACCACTTAGTTTGATAAAGAGAACAATTTGCTGTTTCCTTCTTCACAAGAATAGTCACTGAGTACAAGTTGACACGATTCTCAGTTTAATTTTAATTCGTTGACGTAAGCGTCTTTAATGACCTATAAAACGAATATGAACGTGTAGCTGATTGTTTTAAAATTCATACAGAGAGTTTATTATCATAGACTTCATCATCATCATCAATATTTAAGAGCTAATGCTCTTGTCCGTGGAGTAATCGCCACTCTTCTCTTTGTTGGCCAGCCTTTTTCATCATAGACTTATATTTAGACAAATGATGGTAAGGCTTAGGCCCGGTGCCCACGGGCCGGATTTCTTCCCAGGCCCAAAAGACCCGGGCCTAGGGGCCCTATAGGTCTCTAAATCCGGGCATGGGTGCTCACTAACGGCATGGCACGGCCAGGAATCCTTGCCTAAACCTTACCAGGAGCGCCAGGCCTAAGCCTTACCAGGTGAATATATTATAAACTGAAACAGATGTCATATACCCACTAAAGAAAAAGTGACCAAACCCTCCAGTGGCGGAAGCCGGATCCGAACCGGTGTCTTCAGCTTCCGCGGCTAACGCCCTAACCCTCTAGGCTACCCGGTCACAGCTTAGTAGCCGATATAATATTTCTGATGACCATACCTGCGGTCGCAGCATGGTTATTGCCTGTCACTATGCCTGTCACTTTCACACTTACATACTTGTTAGAACGTGACTGGCATGGTGACAGACAATCAAAATGCGACCGTGCTACCGCCGTTGATGAGATTTCTGAGACCATAGCTTATACCTAATAGGTCAGGCAACGAATGCTCAAAAAAGTTGTAGAGAGAAATATTTTCACCTCCTAACTAGTCCAAACAAAGTTACGGAGTCAAAAATTGTGTTCTTAGCATTTCCCTCTATACCTTCTTATTGCTTGGCCTACAATGTAAGATTAGTATGATTGGTTTCAGGGTTCAATTTTACTCACATGAGCATCATGGTTCAGCAGATTCATGAACTGCTGTGTGATGTTCCACTTCAGCAGCGTGTACCAGTAGGTACCCTGGAAGCTATCCCCTGCGTTCAGGAGCACGGCCTCTGGCTTCTCCATCATCAGGACCTGGACCTCGTGGTACAAGCGAGGGAAGCCACCGAGGCATGAGTTGTTGTTGAAACGGCAGGATGGAGTCTCGACGGAGGTTTCCTCGAATCTGGAACATATACCTAATGTTAATAAGCACGTTGAAAGACTAAAACCTACAAAACTAGTACCTACATCAAATCATGGGATTAGTGTCAAGCGGACCCGAGGCTCCCATGAGCCAGCCAAGGAAGAAGAAGAAGAAGCACGTTGAAAGACTTCAGAAGAATTGCAAAAAAATATGATGACAATTCTGATGAAAGTATTTAGAGGTAGTTGAATAATACCTTTTATCGGCAACTGCAAGGTCACAATTCTTATTATTGATGACGAATTGTAAACAGTTTATTTACTGATTATTTCATCGTTAATATTGGTTGACCTACGACAAGAATGGTAGTTCTGATCAGATCAGTGATACCATTTTTTAAGGTGAATGTTAAGGAATATACGCATTTCAAGACTTAATCCTTTTTCGTATTAGCCAAAAGATGTCCATAGCTAGAAGTAAAAGGATCCTTCATCTCTAAGAATCTTCGCAATGGCCTCAGGGCACTACATCATAACATGGACGATAATAGTTAATTCCATTCATAAATCTATTGACAATATGTTTATTTGTTTATTAATAACCAGTTGTGTAAGTATTAAATACTAGCTGTGCCCGCGGCTCCGCCCGCGTGGAATTCGGTCTGTGTCAGTAAGCGGGTAATTACTAATCCTAATTTCTCTCCCTCTCCCCTGGAGGCGGAACTTGAAGTAAAGTTGACAGATGGATATGCTAGAGGACTGCAGTCCAGATAAAATATTTTACAATTTTACCATTATTATATATTTTACCACTAAATAAAACTACACTCCAAAATCGCCATTTTTCGCCCTTATTCAAATTTACACGTGATTTAAACGACATAGTAGTAGATGTATATCGGACGATACAGTAAGGTATACGCGCGCGAGCGAAAGCGAAGCGGCCTGCCTGGCTAGAGCGCCACTCACTGTGGTCTTCTTCAGACTCCTGAGGAAGACCACGTGCCCCTTGTAACCTCAATGCGTTGCGAGACTTTCGCGAATGATTGGATTTTTTTCTGGAAGGCATGGTAATGCGTATTAAATGCGAGTCCCAAATCGTTTGACTCCGCAAACGACCAGTGCCGTTTTGATGCCCTAATCATTTCTAGACCATGGTGCCCCCTCTCCCTAGGGTCATCGAGATTACATTGAATTGTTTTGGTTAGTTGAGTGACGTTCATTGCCGCATTACAGCTGAGAATGGAAATTAGTCACATCATTTTATCACGAAAATTGATAGTGCTGCAGCAGTAACGTTGCAACAGAGTAATGCTGCTACAGTAGCCATACCTTAGAAAGTTATTGAAAACGCGAGCGAAGCGAGCGCGAAAATTTTTCGATATAAAAACGCAATTTGATAGACAGTTGTACATTTTTACTTTTAGTATGGAAATCAGTCACATAATTTTATCACGAAAATTGACAGTGTTGCAGCAGTAACGTTGCAACAGAGTAATGCTGCTGCAGTCGCCACCCGAATGTCACCTTAATCATATCTTAGAATGTTACTGAAAACGCGAGCGAAGCAAGAGCGAAAATTTTTCGATATAAAAAACGCAATTTGACTTAGAAAGTTATTGAAAATACGAGCGAAGCGAGCGCGAAATTTTTTCGATATATAAACGCAATTTGATAGACAGTTGTACATTTTTATTTTTAGTATAGTAATCAGTCACATCATTTTATCACGAAAATTAACAGTGCTGCAGCAGTAATTTTACAACAGAGTAATTCTGCTGCAGTCGCCACCCGAATGTCGCTTTTATCATATCTTATAATGTTATTGTAAAGGCGAGCGAAGCGAGCGCGAAAATTTTTCGATATAAAAAACGCAGTTTGATAGACAGTTGTAAATTTTTACTTTTAGTCCCAACCAGGTGCGAATCCAGGATTTCATACAGAGAAGGGATGGGACGTTATTAGATGGGTACTTGTACACGTATAAGTTTCATGTAGGTACCTACTTCACGACGACTGCAATGCTGATGCAGCCTGCGCTTTTTTTTGCCTACGGTTTTGGTGCCCCCTTACCTAGACGTGGTGCCCTAAGCAAGTGCTTATTTTGCCTAAAAGGGTTAATCCGGCACTGCAAATGACAGAGGTCAATGTTTTTTTTTTTCAAAGTACCCACCTTGTATGAATATGGATTACGATTATAATTCATGATGGAGAAAATTAATAATTTTAAATAATTATGCAATTATACGCGTGTTGATAATTATGTGTGTTTATTTTACCACTATGTAAGTATGTAAACTCATTTTTAACCGACTTCAATTTCATAGAAGGAGGAGGTTCTGTATTCGGTTGTGGCTATTTTTTTTTTTTTTTTTTTTTTTCTATGTACGTTCACCGATTACTCCGACATCCGTAGTCCGATTTGAGTAATTCTTTTTTTGTTTGAAAGGAGCTACCTCCGAGTTGGTCCCATTTTAATTTGGTTCTGTTCTGATGATGGGATCCATGAGGAATTGAGGGAACTCCTCAATTTTTAAAGGCACATGCATGGTGTTTTGGGCGTTTTCTTAAGCAACTCGAGCATTTTCTCCCGAAAACCACTAATTTGATGAAGTAGACCTGATGATGATGATTATTTTGATGATAATGATGATGATTTCTTTAAATGTAAGTATGTTCACCGATTACTCCGGCACCTGTGATCCGATTTGAGTAATTCTTTTTTTGTTTGGAAGAAGTTACCTCCAAGGTGTTTTCGTATTATTTTTGGTTCTGGTCTGATAATGGAATCCATGAGGAATTGAGGGAACTCCTCAATTTTTAAAGGCACGTGTTAAGTGATTTCGGGGTTTTCTAAAGTAACTCGAGCATTTGCTTCCGAAAACCACCAATTTGATGTACTGCAACTGTAGCCTTACCACGAGTTTGACATTGACATATTCGCTAACGTCTTATGCATCTAAATGTAACTTTTTATGCATCTCGCTCACACTAAGGTTAGTACGAGCGAGATGCATAGGAAGTAAGTTACACACATGCTAGCGAATATATCAATGTCAAACTCGTGGTAAGCTGGTAAGGCTACTGATCGGGGGTTAGGGTTAGGAGTTAAGGGGTCAGAGATTAACGGGTCGGGGAATGGCGGTTGAAGGGTTGCTGGTTCAGGATCGAGGGGTTCCTGGATCAGGGGTTGATGTGCTGTGAGGTTGAGTGATCGGGGGGCTGAGGGATTGGGTCAGTGGCGGGGCGGGCGGATGGATTTAGTTGACAGGAATTATAATTTCCCAGACGGACTCGAGAAAATTCCTGGTTCAGGGTCGAGGGGTTCCTGGATCAGGGGTTGATGCGCTGTGAGGTTGAGTGATGGGGCGTTGAGGGATTGGGCCAGTGGCGGGGCGGAGGATGGATTTAGTGTAGTAGTGACAGGAATTATAATTTCCCAGACGGACTCGAGAAAATTCCTGATTACATACATATTTATTAAAGTAATAGACCTATTACTTTAATAACACGAATTTAGACATGATCTTGTTTTTCATTCATGCGTCGCGCTCTTAACAATGCGTTAAAACTAAAAATGGAAAAATAAAAACTTTTTACAAAAAAAAGCAAACCGACTTCAAAAAGGATGAAATAAAATATTATCCTTTTTGAAGTCTATGCGTTACCAACTGATATGTTTGAAGTCGGTGCCAAGCCAAGTAGTAACAATACCAGTCAAAATAATCAGCTTTATGGCTATAAATCCCATTAGAACTGCACTAATAACTATTACAAATGTGTAAGTAATTTTGTCTGCCTCTTTGTCGCCTTTTCAAGGCTAAACAACTGAACCGCTTTAGGTGAAATTTGGCAAGAAGGTAAATTTCTTAAATTGTTTTATATTTTGAAATGTAGTCCTCTGGATAAAGGACGGGAAATTACTCAGTCCCAATCTCACACTTGCGTGCTATAGACTGTTCGAGCATTAGTAAGAAATGCTCTTTAAAAAATACGACGAAAAAATGCATTGTATTTCCACTAAATGTGCCGACAAACATGGTACAGACTGCGCCAAGAAGGTTTGATCGTGTGTTCTGAGGTGTGTTCTTAAGCCTCCTCCACACTCGTGCGCGAATCGCGGCGCAAAGCCGCGAACGCGAGTGTGGAGTCCTGAACGCAGACCTGCGAAATCGACTCCACACTCGCGTTCGCGGCTTCGCCCGCGATTCACGCGCATAGTCTGGAGGGGGCTTTAGATACAATCGACGTCAAAGATATATTTACACTTTTGCACCTTACTCCTTTGTAATAAGGCGAAAAGTGAAAACATATTTTTAACGTCGACTGTACCTACAGAAAGTACGTTCATTGTCGTCGTGTAACGTGTAAGGCAATCCAACGTAGGTACATCCTTATCGAATCGCACCAAAATCATGGTATGCTTCAAAATTTGGCTTGGCACCGACTTCAAACATATCAGTTGGTAACGCATAGACTTCAAAAAGGATAATATTTTATTTCATCCTTTTTGAAGTCGGTTTGCTTTTTTTTGTAAAAAGTTTTTAGTTTTCTTTATTAATTAATGTTTACTCAGTTCCCCAAAAAACTGTGTAATGAGGAATGAGGGGCAAATTAATTTACTGTTGTTTAATTTTGTTGTATTATTAATTTATTAAATCAACATAATTATTCAATTATTTTTGTTGATATCCGTACCCCCTGTTCTAAACTTAGAGTTAATTTCGCAAAATCTTTCCTCGGTGGCTTATTCATGTCACAACGTATTAAATTCAGCGCCATCTGTTAGTTTACCAGGGTACTCAATAGTGGTAGCACATATTTGAAAAAAGTTTGCCCCTCCTTCCTTAGTAGCGCCATAAGATTCAGGGGCAAACTTAAGTCAATCGAGTGTTGTGGCTACCCCCCCTTTTTAGGGGTTGAATTTTTATAGCCTATAACCTGGCCGGGGATTTTCTCGACAGATTAGTAAAGTTTTCATCAAAATCCGTTCAGCCGTTTTCACGTGATGCGCGTTCAAATAAACAGACAAACAGATAAACAGATAAACAGACAAACAGACAAAAATTCTAAAAACTTTTGGAACGTGTTCTGTTATCGATTCTAAGTATCCCCAGCCAACTTTTTTTCAAATATCTTCCATGTACAGACTTTCGACCGTCTTCAGCTTTATTATATGTATAGATAATCGAGCTCAATGGCAATTAATTAAGCGTATGGAATGTGCTCCGTAGTGCACGATCCTCTAGGTTTACTTTTAGGTTATTTCTACTCAGAATCAAGAGGACTATCGATTTAAAAAGAAAAAAATGTGTCCCAATAAAAGTGTCAGTTTTGTAACGCATTTTCACATACATTTTGTATGGACCGTTACAAAACTGACACCCAAAAATTGTACTTTCTTTCAATTTTTTTCTTTGTCTCATTCAATAGTAATTCGTGATTTTGAGACTAAATAACCCAAAAGTTGATAGTTTTTCGAAAAAAAGTAATAGGTAAGTAAGTACCATTTTTTCTGAAAACCCGCCCCATCTAGACACGCGGTAGCGTATCAAGCCAAGTTCAAAAGTAGAGAACTGGCGACGCAGCGTCGTGTGTTATATAAGTTATATTACACGGACCATTTGGAGACACTTTTGACCCCTACGTACCTAACTCAAAATCTATTTAACATAAACGTGAAATTTGGTTCATTTATTAAGACCCTTTAGGCTAACTAGAACCCCAAATTTCATGAATATAGCTCAACCGGTCATTAAGATACATACATCTAAAAATCGGGATTTTTCTCACTGACCTATTGACTGATTCACGTAATGGCTCACCTAACATCAAAAACCTAACCCACTTCCAGATAACCTAACCCACTTCCAGATGACCTAGCAAGTTGAAATTTGGCATTCAGATGGCCATTTGTGTGGTTGCAAAATTGAGATAAAGAAATCAGTGTTTTTTTTTGCGATTTGTATTATTTTCCAAAAACCAGTTTTTATTTACACACTAAGCGCCTAACGAATTTGTAAAAGCAAAAAAAAATAGTTTCGAAATCTACTATGATGAATACTAACGATTTCTCTACAATAAAAACTTTTTACAAAAAAAATGAAACCGACTTCAAAAAGGATGAAATAAAATATTATTATCCTTTTTTATGTCTATGCGTTACCAACTGATATGTTTGAAGTCGGTGCCAAGCCAAATTTTGAAGCCTACCATGACTTTGGTGCGATTCGATAAGGATTTACCTACGTTGGATTGCTTTACACGACGACAATGAACGTACTTTCTGTAGGTACAGTCGACGTTAAAAATATGTTTACACTTTTCGCCTTATTAGACATATCATTGACGTCGACTGGATCTAAGAACACACCTCTGAACACACGATCAAACCTTCTTGGCGCAGTCCGTACCATATTTGTCGGCACATTAGTGTAAATATAAATGCATTTTTTTGCCGTCGTATTTTTTAAAGAGCATTTCTTACTAATGCTCGAACAGTCTATAGCACGCAAGTGTGGGATTGGGACTGAGTTATTTCCCGTCCCTTATCCAGAGGACTATACATTTCAAAATATAAAACAATTCAAGGAATTTACCTTCTTGCCAAATTTCACCTAAAGCGGTTCAGTTGTTTAGCCATGAAAAGGCGAAAAAGAGGCAGACAGAATTCTTTACACATTTATAATAGTTATTAGTACAGTTCTAATGGGATTTATAGCCATAAAGCTGATTATTTTTGACTGGTATTGTTACTACTTGGCTTGGCACCGACTTCAAACATATCAGTTGGTAACGCATAGACATAAAAAGGATAATATTTTATTTCATCCTTTTTGAAGTCGGTTTCATTTTTTTTGTAAAAAGTTTTTATTTTACCATTTTTAGTTTTAATGCATTATTAAGAGCGCGACGCATGAATGAAAAACAAGATCATGTTTAACACTAAATTCGTGTACCTATTACTTTAGTAAATATGTAATCAGGAATTTTCTCGAGTCCGTCTGGGCAATTATAATTCCTGTCAACTAAATCCATCCGCCCGCCCCGCCACTGACCCAATCCCTCAGCCCCCCGATCACTCAACCTCACAGCAGATCAACCCCTGATCCAGGAACCCCTCGATCCTGAACCAGCAACCCTTCAACCGCCATTCCCCGACCCCTTAATCCCTGACCCCTTAACTCCTAACCCTAACCCCCGATCAGTAGCCTTACCAGCTTACCACGAGTTTGACATTGATATATTCGCTAGCATGTGTGTAACTTACTTCCTATGCATCTCGCTCGTACTAACCTTAGTGTGAGCGAGATGCATAAAAAGTTACATTTAGATGCATAAGACGTTAGCGAATATGTCAATGTCAAACTCGTGGTAAGGGTACAGTTGCAGTACATCAAATTGGTGGTTTTCGGAAGCAAATGCTCGACTTACTTTAGAAAACCCCGAAATCACTTAACACGTGCCTTTAAAAATTGAGGAGTTCCCTCAATTCCTCATGGATTCCATAATCAGACCAGAACCAAAAATAATACGGAAACACCTTGGAGGTAACTTCTTCCAAACAAAAAAAGAATTACTCAAATCGGATCACAGGTGGAGTAATCGCTTAACATACTTACATTTAAAGAAATCATCATCATTATCATCAAAATAATCATCATCATCAGGTCTACTTCATCAAATTTGTGGTTTTCGGGAGAAAATGCTCGAGTTGCTTAAGAAAACGCCCAAAACACCATGCATGTGCCTTTAAAAATTGAGGAGTTCCCTCAATTCCTCATGGATCCCATCATCAGAACAGAACCAAATTAAAATGGGACCAACTCGGAGGTAGCTCCTTTCAAACAAAAAAAGAATTACTCAAATTGGACTACGGATGTCGGAGTAATCGGTGAACGTGCATAGAAAAAAAAAATAGCCACAACCGAATACAGAACCTCCTCCTTCTATGAAATTGAAGTCGGTTAAAAAGTAATGATAACCCATCAAAAACATAAATGTGAAATGAGAGCCAAGTTCAATATTAAGGAATATGCATGCGTCCTTTGATTACCACTTACCTGCACTTACCTACATAACCGAGGGTTTCCCGGCAAAAATATTGTTTTAAAAAGACATTCATAACTTTTTCAGCCATTGCCTATTTTTACCCGACTGCATGACGCAAAGGTGGGTAATGAATTCATTTCTATGATAAACAAAACCTAACTTGCTATCCATTATCCATCATTGAAACCAAATTTTTACTTCTGAGAAAAATAACTTTAAAAGGGGAAAATGGGATTCTCAATTAACAATGCAACAAAAAGAAAACACTAATTAATATAAATGTTTTTTGACAATAATATATGACAATATGTTTATTGCTTTCATCGTTTATACATACCTTGCATGGAAATCATTGTAATGTACTATGTCCAGTTTGTACAATCCTTCGTAAGGCAAAGTAAATCCGTGAACTAAACACACGTAAAACAGAAAAACTAACTGTCTCATATCCATGTTGAAAATTACCTGAGAATTTAAAACAACTTGTACGGAACGAATTATCGTTAAATATTATTCAAACACTTGAGTGATTCGACTGTTTCATGGTCAGCGTCTACATCGGTGAATGAACGACAACAGACTGAATTCATAAAGACATTTTCAAGCTGCTGATAATATGATAACGACCCATCAAGCACGTAAGGTCACATACATATATACATACGTCAGTAGCTCTTTATGTCTGTTTTGCACAATTAAGAGCAGTGGGGAGACCTTCCTCCTTTCGGGCAAACTCGGCTCCATTCGGCTCAGCATTGCTCCGAGCAATTATTAGGGTTGGTACCACTTGACGTCCTTTTGCATGCACAGATAAGAAGAAGAAGAAATACATTTATACGCCAATAAGATAATGACTTGAATTTCGACAACCCTAAATAGCCGAAAGAGATAGTGCCATACTTTAGAAAGGGATAGCATGATTCGTCCCTGAATCGCTGTCAAAATTCGGTTTTGTAGGGAGTGTCCTTTCTGTACAATAGTCCTATTATTTATTCTGTGATTATACTTAATTCTTGATTACAAGATGACGATAAAGCCACCGTGATGTCGATGTCTATTGCATTTGTAGTAATTGCGGAAAAGGTTAATCAATTCTTACTTGTTGAGGTTGACCTCTTTTTCAATAAGCACAAGAACGTGTTTCAGCAAGGTCACTTACTTTCTTCTTGTTGAACATCGTGTTACAACAAAATACGATACGATTGTTGTGTCGTTCCGTGTAAAAACCGGCCATGTGCGAGTCGGACTGGCGCACGAAGCGTTCCGTACCATTACGCAAAAAACGGCAAAAAAATCACGTTTGTTGTATGGGAGCCCCACTTAAATACTTATTTTATTTTGTTTTTAGTACTTATTTGTTGTTATAGCGGCAACAGAAATACATCATCTGTGAAAATTTCAACTGTCTAGCTATCACGGTTCATGAGTTACAGGCGTTACAGCCTGGTGACAGACAGACGGACGTACAGACGGACAGATGGACAGCGGAGTTATAGTAATAGGGTCCCGTTTTTACCCTTTGAGTACGGAACCTTAAAAATAGGTACTGATCAAGCTACTGACTGATGCATGATGTCTTAAAATAAAGATTTGATAACAGCGCCCTCTATGTTGTATCGTGCGAACGTATGTGTGGCTAGAACATCTCGTAGAGTATTCTCATGGTCATGTAGTGTGGACAATAGAATGCTGAAAATTGTTATCGGCTGCAGATGGCGCTACTATTATCACTACATCAAAGACATATGTAACTTCGTATAAGATGAATAAAGTCTAAGGAAAAAACGTGCCTCGGAAATCAAGATAAAGTCATTCTCGGATAGATGGCGCACACACCTTTGGCCTATGGTCGGCTAGATGGCGTGACGACACCGTTTCATATTTAACAATTTTAACACATAGATATCAGTGCATGAACATGGGTCAAAATGATATAAAAATAATAAAATCATTTATCCATATATATACATTATTTTGATAATTTTATACGTTTTCATTTTGAGTGTTAGTCGTGTGTCGATAGATGGCAGTAAATTTACTGTGACTACAAAACTTACTTTGACAGGACCCCTCTATATTATCTATTCTCTTTGACTACATCTTATAAAATATAAAACAAAGTCCCCCGCCGTGTCTGTCTGCTGTTTGTGTGTATGTATGTTCGCGATAAACTCGAAAACTACTGAACGGTTTTTCATGCAGTTTTCATATATCAATAGAGTGATTCTTGAGGAAGGTATAGGTGTATACTTAATTTGTTAAGGTTTTGTGTAACCCGTGCGAAGCCGGGGCGGGTCGCTAGTAGTAAAGTAAAGATAAGTAAAGTACGCCCCCAACGCAAAGAGAGGGGAGTTATATAGTTGACGTCTGTTTGAGCGTCTGCTATGATGGCATCGTAGCTCTCAAACGGATGGACCGATTTCGATGCGGTTTTTCTTACGTAAAAAGTAAGTTTCCTGGTTCTTAGCTATGATTGTAATCGGTCCAGCAGCTTTAAGAGTATCAGCTCATTGCCAAAGCGCTGTTAAGACAAAAAACCTACAATTTTCTAAAAAAAACAATAAAGTGATTTAATGAATGCCTATAGCACATAATAAATAATAGTACTAGGTACATACAGGAGACTCACTCTCTAACAAAACGCGTCTGTTACGATCGGCACAGATATGGCCGCTAGGTGGCGACAGCGCCACACGCGGCTTATGGCAAACCCCAAAATTGGGGCCGAACGGATGTACTTTTAGCTACCTGTAGCAAAGCGACGAAACCGCGGAGTGAGCCACGCCTGCCTATAGACAGGCGGAGTCCAGAGTAGGGACCGCCAGATGGGCAACTCAGGGGAATCCCAGTACCTGCTCATAGCGTACCAAAAATAATAGATAGTATAGAGGGGTCCTGTCATTGTAAATTTTGTAGTCACTGTAAATTTACTGCCATCTATCGACACACGACTAAAACTCAAAATGAAAACGTATAAAGTTATCAAAAAATGTATATATATGGATAAATGATTTTATTATTTTTATATCATTTTGATCCATGTTCATTCACTGATATCTATGTGTTAAAATTGTTAAATATGAAACGGTGTCGTCACGCCATCTAGCCGAGGATAGGCTAAAAGTGTGTGCGGCATCTATTCGAGAATGACTTTTACTTGGATTCCGAGGCACGTTTTTTCCTTAGACTTTATTCGTCTTATAGCGTACCTAGTCGACACATGTTTCGATTGTATTAGTAAATAAGAACCTTATTGTGTAGCAACAAGGCATATTTTCGATGATCTGCCTACAGTCACTTGAAAAAGGGCTAGAGGACCACTTGGCAGTCTCATAGAAACAAAACCCATGTGCGTCGTGTTATCGCTCGCCTCTCAAAGCAAAGAAAGGAATGCAGTTAGGTATTGGCCATATTTCACTGGTCCTCGAAAAGGTCATGCATTGATTGTGTTGCCACAACCGCTTATGCACTGCTTGGTGTTTGACATAAGTTTTGGTAGGCAGTGTGAAGTTAATCTTTATTGTAGAGTGTAGAGTTTGATAGCTTTTATACAAGTTTTTATTTTTACAGAATTAAAATTAAGTTAGTGAGCGTCACAATGGGTCACAGTCATTCAAAAACTCAAAAGAAACGGTGAGTACTTACAGTAGGTTCTTTTCATTTTGTTACTTAATGAATTCTATATTTTTAGAGCACCGTACAAAACTTTGGTCACGGTGCTCTTATGGGATCACTTCGATCTTGCAAATCGGTTATATGCGTTTTTCTCAAAGTCCGTTTGATGTAGGTACCTAAAATTTGGAATAGTTATGGCAAGTACCATCACTAACACTGTGAATAAGTCAAAACTGCTTATTTCTGATTTTAGGGGGTTGAGAGGGGTAGCCTGAATTTTTTTTAATTGTAAGAATCGTGTGGGGTACCATTAGAAAGCTTGCAAAAAATTGAGTCGATGGACTGATTTTGACTTCATTTTAGAGTGCAATAGTTTCGATAAAAAATGCATTTAAAGTTGCAAGTTTTCATACAAAAATTTTCACCTCTGTCCTGGCGATTTTCGCGAAAACTATAGCTAACAGGCAGCTGACCAGTCAATACCCAACTTAAAGAAGCATGGAGACGGCGGGAAAATTATCAGCTTAACTTTATCTTTATTAGTTTTTCAACTGCAGCCTGATCTTTGGTTGCTTAGGGCTAGCTAACTGATGCTTACACTGGTCATTAAAATTTCATATTAGGAAGTAGTTTTAGCGAGAAAGATCCTTAGTTAAAACTTTGGCATTGAAATTTATGACTTATGTCTTTGATACAAAGTTTAATTCTGCTTGCTTATTTTTGTGGGATATTATTTTTTTTCTGAATAGCCTACGATACGTACCTATGAGAGAGATCTATAAAATACAACCTTATTATATTGCAAATAAGTTTAAATTTCGAACGGGCTTTCCAACCAATTGACTATCTCAATGTGCTCAGTAAGAATCATATTTATTATTGCAGTTTATCTGAAAAAATTCAAATTAAGAATTCCGTTTTTCATTGTCGTTGTGTTTTTTTTTCGCAATAGAGCACATAGAGTTAAGCGGGCATTATATTATACAATTTGCAGAGCGCTAATTAAGTGTTGTTCGGCGAGATAAAAAAGAGCTTGTTCATTACACTACACTAGCTAGCGACGCTAGTTAGTGTCTTATTTTCATTTCAGCAGTGATCATCGTTCGAATCGAACGTCGCCTTTCGGTCAAAGGTCGCGTTTTGGTCGAATTCTTTGTACATTTCGAGAAGCACTTTGTTACCATAGTTTTTAATGTCTTTGTTTTTGTAATCTTTATGTTTTTTATCCCATAAAAATGGCATGTCTTTATAAAGTTCATGATTGAAGAAGAAGATTTTAGCAGTAGGTACTTCCTTGTCCCTAGTCTGTGGCTGCGTCATTTTGAACTGAAATGCAATAACTAAAACAACAAAACATCCATCATACGCGTTTTCGAGTGCGTCGGTGGCGTACCGACAACTGACCTTACACAGTAAGCGCTGAGCGCGCTAAAACCATTTACACTATGCGTTCTAGTGCGCTAGATAGCGTTAGTGCGGCAGAGCACATGCGATCGCACTAGATTGGGTCACTAACTGGCTAACTGTCTTTACACTATACTAAATTAGTGCGCTAACTCGGGTAGCGCACTGCAAATTGTATAATGTAATGCCCGCTTTAGTAAGACGTATAGAGAAAGGGAACGGTGCTCTGAACACCGTAGTCTTGACTTCGTGCTTGGCCAATTATTATTTTTGTTCAAAGCCGTTGCAAATTTATGAACTTGACTTTAGGTATGAATGGATCACTTCCCACAAAAAAAAATAATTAAAGTATTTTTTTTTACATTAATTATATGCTCTTTCTTGTATGTAATTGTTAACCGATTGGGGCGAAGCGCGAGCGAAGCGTCTCCGTAACAGCTTGAGCGCTAGGGCAAAAATAATTTCATAAGTACATTTTTCAACCGATATTGTTGTGAAATTTTATAACCGGATTCCATTCAATTTATGAAAATCTTTCAAAATGGCAGAGCCGTACCTACATTTGTTCAGTTTTAACTTTAACCTATGCAAACACGTATCGTATGACATCACTAAAGATTTATTTAGTGTAAGATTCTCTCTGATATTCCTAAGGTTTTCTAGCATATTTCTGTATTCCTCAATAATAATGATATGTTACACCGGTTTTTTCAGGCCTAATCCACCGTCCACCCAACGCTTGTACCCCAACTTAGCCGAAGAGTTTTCTACCCTCGGCCGTCCACATACAGCTGATTTTCAAGCTCCTCCTGCTTACTCACAAGAGGCTTGTTTTGGAAATGCGATACCCACTTGGAACGCGACGAGGTGAGCTTTTTAGAGATAAGAAATGAACATTCTTGCACGACCGTTATTGTATAAAGAGTACCTATGTACTTATACTAATATTCTAAAGTGCATGCGTTCATAACTCAATCCCCGCCGTCTTACTTATTTGAGCTCCTTTTCCTGCATACATTTGTAGAAAAACAGGCCAAATGTGGCGTTCCATACAAAAAGGGTCCTTATCTATCTTTTTTCACGATTTTAGATTTTTAGGGTTCCGTAGTCAACGTTTCCGCTATAGTTCCGCTATATCCATCTGTTTGTCTGTCCCTCTGTCCGTCCGGGGCTTAGCTCACGTAGCCCTAGTGTTAGAAAACTGCAAGTGGGCATTGTATGGGCGTATAAATCAATCTCGCCAATAAAACAGTAAAATAACTAGTAGTTCGCCCCGAACTGAGAACTCGCGGTTCGCTATAAACTATAGGTATAGTGTAGATTCATAGACATCTATTTCATTTTCGACACGATTGAATAAAAAATAATAAATTCAAGATGGCTGATACGCCTATTTCCTCGCGTACCCACCACAATTGACCAGACAACGATCCACCTACCCTACCAATGCATCTAAACTATGGCCACTCATATTTTCTTGCAAAGGAGTTGAACAGAATAGCAAGACCCCTCACAAATAGCTTTTGGGCCTTCTAGGCTCTTCTAGCTCCATTAACCCCGTGATCGAGCCTGGTCATAATTTAATGACTAAAATATAATGCCCTCAACTACATGTTTACCTAATATAATTTAAATTAGAATACATTTACTTAAGTTATTGCGTATCAAACTATCCTCTGATAGATCAGCTTAAAAACATCGAAATGCCGGGACGTGCCCCTAGCCAGCCGAATGTAAGAACTTCACTTCGCTTCAATCGCTCGCTCGTTCGAAAAATAAAATTACTTTACCTTTTATACTTATGCATAAAGTGGGGGATGCATTTTTTTGTTGTTATTTTTTTTTTGGATATATGTAGGTAAGTCTTTAAAAACAACTGACAGTCTTCAAAAACGTTATTTGTATTACTTATCTGTGATCGCTGTGAAAGCTGAAAGGATGTGACAGACAGGCAACTGGGCCATTTTATTTAAAGTTGTCCCCGCCACTTTTTTTTTAATTGTGAATTTTTATGTTATTTCTACTCAGAATCACGAGCTCTTTCTATCCTAATAGGAGAAAAAAAGTGTCTCAAGGTTTTTATTTCCATTCCGTTACCACGGAATGGAAAGATCGAAAATAGTATGGACATTTTGGGACACTTTTTTTCTCCTATTAGGATCAAAAGAGCTCATGATTCTGAGTAGAAATAACATAAAAAATCCCAGATTTGAAAAAAAGTGTAGAGGACAACTTTAAATAAAATGGCCCAACTACGGACTACAGTGAAACCTGGATAAGTGAGACTTCAAGGGACGAGCAGATTTGTCTCACTTAAAGAGGTATTCCACTTACCCAGGCTCTCAGTTAGCCAGGTACAAATAAATTTCTGTCTCATTTACAGAGGGCCCCATTAATAGAGGTTAGAATAGAGGATGGATTTCAGTTATAGAGGTGGTTAATAAGGTATTTTGTAATTATCTTTAAAAATAAATAAGGTAAAATAATCCTTGTCCCTAAATATTTTTTAAGTCTGTTAATTATTTCTTTAAATTTATTTTGAATGATTTTATCTTCAAATAATAGTTTTTTTTTTTTCAATTAGATTTGATACGGACTTCATTGCCTCTTAGAAAATTATTAACTGAAAATGTGTTTATTCGTGTTACTTATCAAGATTTCAGCTTTCGTTTTGATAGTTTTAACTACATAAAGTACCTAACTAAATGAAACTTGAAGTCTTTTAGACACAATTAAGCAAATGCGGAATTTATGGATAGACTAAGAGTTACTTAGTAAGAATACGGAAACTGATCAATAGAGTCCAAGTTAGAGAGGTCATAGACTGACTTTATCTCAGATACACAGGCCAATTCTTATAAAATTCTAAAAAAACAATTAGGAAAATGTAATCTTATAAATATAGTCTCAGTAAAAGAGGTAAAATATACTCTCTGTCTCAATTATAGAGGTAAATCTGACTATAAATCACAACGACTAATCTCAGTTATAGAGGTTCATTTTATCTCACTAACAGAGGTAATTCAGTGCTAAAGTGCCGGGACCGCACCATGAGTCCCAGCTATAGAGGTTTCTCACTTATCCAGGTCCCACTTAACCAGGTTTCACTGTATATACATTGACCATGGCTCGACATGCTGTTGGTAGTTTTTATTAATATCGTTTCTTTGTTGTTTAGTTACTACAACACCCCTGGGCCTTCGGCTCCGCCTGAGTTACTGTCCGTGGAAGTCCTTGTAATTGGACAAAGGTACGTAAATTAAATACTAACCTATAGGTAATATGTACTCGTATCTTTTATCAATCTTTTTTTAGTACACCTGAGTAACCTAAAAACACGAGCGTAGCAAAGAGTGTCTTGAGCGAAGGTTTCAAGGCACGAGATGTAAACAAAATTTGCTGCCGAGTGGAACTTTTTTTTTACCTCGATCACCGCGAGGACTTTATGTCATTCCCCTAACTAATATGATTATTTTTTAAAGTTCGGTGAAGCAAGATACATTGCAGACAAGACAATCGGAACCTATACAGAATCAAAAGAACGGCGAAAAGAAGGAAGACGTTCATCCGGTAAGAATAAGCATGAGCACAGAATAAGTATAGCACTAGGTAAGGTACAGAAGACTCACTCTGTAACAAAACGCGTCTGTTACGATCAGGACAGATATGGACGCTAGGTGGCGACAGCGCCACGCGCGGCTTATGGCTAGCCATCATAATTGGCGTGGAACGGATGTACTTTTAGCTACCTGTAGCAAAGCGACGAAATCGCGAAAAATAAATACAATCACTTAATTCTTACTGATGAACTATTGTAAAAATTGTTTCAGGGCAAGAAACCGTGTCCAAACGCGAAAGATGGCTGCATATTGCATTTCGACTCTGAACAGATGATGCAGCACATGAAGGAGTGTATTTTTATGGATATCGTGTGTCCGCTGAACGGAATTATTGGCACTTGTGCTTGGCAAGGTAAACATTTAAAGAAAAATCTATTGGTACCCATAGCCTACCCTTTTGTCGCTGACTGTACTTTAGGTTAGACAGTCATTACGCAGCAGGCACACGACAGACACAGTCACACCATTTCTAGTTCTGTAGGTGACCGGTAGAGGCACTGTACAATTACTCCATAATACATTTCCTTTACGTTTTCACTATCGAATATCATTTACGGAACTCATGGTAAGCAGAACACTAAATACGCTAATAAATAAGCCTAACTAAAGCCTAAACTTTCGGTGTCCATTATCAGGACTAAAGTTAGACCAATATATTTCTGCAACGAATTATATATCTTGGTCTAACCCTAGCTTTGAAGGTAAGGTACCTACCATGTACCTACCGTAAACTTGCTTTGTCAAAGCTACCTAGCTTATTACTTAGGTACCTAGTGCCGTGTGGTGCCGGCATCAGAAAAGAAGTGCTGCTACCCCATCTCGTCCCGTGAGTGTCGTATAAGGCGACTAAGGGAAAACTGGCGACAGATATGCATACGAGCAAGGCTCGCCCGTATCCTTAGCGGGGTCCTTGCTCACAAGAGCTGTGCGCGCGCCACATCGAAAAAAAAAAATACTTAGGTACCTAGCTATCCCACCCAACCTAGTGGAAAAATACTTGCCTGATTTTGTAACACATAATCATAATTAGTCCCGAAAGTTACCACTGTGACAAAACATTTTATGCTTTCAGACAAAATGAAAAACGTACTGACGCACTTCAGAGACAATCATCGAGAAAACATCGGTCACGTCAATAGAGTACGACTCCTAACCGGCCCGCGAACCATTCATTTCGTGCATATGAAACCCCACAAATTTCTGGTACACATAAAAGTGGATGAAGCTAGGGAAAGAATTCTAGTTGGAGTACAGATTTACAACACGCAGTATTGCGCCTCAAAATGGTTTTACAAAATTATTTTTCAGCTAACCGATCCTAAGCGCACAGTGGAGTTACAAGGTACTTGTATTACAACTGGGGTTTCAATAGAAGAGATTTTCGATAAACTGAAATGTAGAGTTTTGCGTATGACCCCAAGCATGGTGCAGGAATTCAAAAATGGAGGACTTAAATATAAGTACCGTATAATGCTAAAGGAAAATAATAAGAGCACCAAGGAGACTAGGAAAAACACTGTTTGAAATAAAGCATTATTGTCTTACTTGGAAAATAAATGCTTGCTGAAGTTAAAATCTTGATTTGATTCGATGTGCTTCCTTCAAAGCAATTATGTACTTATGATTTAATAAACATTTATGTTATGACACTTGGGTACTTATGTTTTTTGAACCTGACTATAAGGTGCTTATTACGCTGGACGAGACTCGAGATCACCTAATGAGATTTATATTTATTTGCTTTTATGTACGTTTCTTCTTCGTCGAGCGTGATCTCCTTCAATAACTATATTTTATTTTTTGATATAAATGTTTTTTAACCTTTTGGATGCCGTGTCAAACACAAAAGCCGTCACTCAGACGCCACGTCACCGAAGTGTCAAAACTGAAATTGAACTTTATGCATATATGCACGTAGGTCTGTGTTGCTCTGTGGTCTGTGACCGATTAATCGGTCTTTGGCGTTGAACCTGCGGTGCGGATATATCGGTCATTGGCGTCCAAAAGGTTAAAGTGCACGCCTCTCCCCAGAACACCTAAGCACTCATCTAATCTTAATGACTTACTTTGGTACTGGTGCTCCATTACGACTCCCCGTGCTATAATAAGCACATTACGTAACATCGTCGAAAATATAAAATCCCACCTTCACTCCCTTCGGTCGTGTTTTAGAATTTGTCTCTCGTTGCGAATTTCCTACGCACTACATTACAATAGAAGTGCGAAAAGTCGGAAATTCCTACTTTTTGCACTTGTATCGTAATGTACTAATTAAAGATTACTTTAGAGTTGATATAGAAAGGCGCGCATTTTAAAAATGTTTTTATCTCTAAATACTTACATTTTTAAAACCATCTAATAATTCTAATATACACATTGCCGTATTATATAGATCTATGGACTGGCCTTACCGGGCACTAAAAATGGTACTAATTCAGCGGTGTGACTCACCAATTCGAGCCAATCGCGCAGCCTAATGCAGCTAGTTGCGACCAATCGCGCGCGTGATGCAAACTCATCAACCAATCGCGTTGTAGCGGTGTCACACCCCTGTACTGGCCCCATTCTTATTTCCCGTAAGGCCAGTCCTGAGATTTTATACGTCAAGTTCAAGTTCAAGTTCTTTATTTGCGTTCATGTTGTACATATGGGTATTAAATAACAAATGAGTTGTTTCAAACATGAGCCCTTGCAAGGGCATAGCATTATTACTTAACCTAACTTATACCTAATACAAATAAAATTGTAACGTCAATGAATATACAAGTAATTATGGTCATGTAGTAACTCTTTGAACGCCAAGCTTATCGTGTGCGGCGCGTCAACGTGAACCTTATCGGAACGCACGAAGGTTGATATTGCGCTGTAACTGCGCGCGTCAGTTGACTGACGTCTTTAGTGGTCAAAGGTTTACGGCTCGGTCACGTCATTGCGCGGCTTGCGACGGCGGCAGCGATAAACATATGTTGGAGGGAGACACGGCTATCGGACTTTTCGTTCCCACCTATGGTTGTCGCTGCCGCCGTCGCCAGTCGCGTAATGTCGTGGCCGAGCCGTTAGAGAGAACATTAATTGTATTTCGATGAGATGATTGATACAAATGAATGTTTTATAACATTGTTTATTTATTATAAAAATAAAGGGGTAAGGTACAGTTGTACATACAAAAAACATCTAATACTTATATTAGACTGAATTTTACAATTACCCACAGTTTTTAAACATTTTAATCATAATAACGATCATATAGAAAAGAAATCAAAACTTAACTACTTATCACTAGTTATACTAATGCTATAATTAATAGAGACGTGAAACATATCATGTAATCAGAAAATAACTTACTGCCCTTAAACATTGGTCCTTACCATTTATAATTGGTAAATTTTTTACATTGACAACAGACAACTATGTGACAACAGTTATCTAGTCCAACCACAAGTCTGAAATACAATACAATAACGGTATAGCTACAATATAGGTATAGGGAGTCCTCTAAGCAGGCAGGTTCACACATAACAAGCTTTACAAATAATTTGCAGTGAAACCAAGTGGTCTGGACAGACATGCCTCGCCCAAGGCATTGTGCCTGCACATATGTTTGCCTCGAGCAAGGTTAGTCTCCACATTCTGCTGCTGTGATTACCTTGAAAAAGCTCATTCGGTGTAGACTCACCTGATACTGAATTAACCCTAATGGTTGAACTGCAAATCTGTATAAGATTTTAAATATGACAGTTAATGTTAATAATGGTACTTAGGAAGGTCTGCAAATCAGCAATTACAATGTAAATGTAAGTATTGTTAAACTCAGTGATTAATTCAATAATCAAGACAAAACAATGGGTCCTATCAGGCAGACAACCAACATAAAAATACTGGGCATATAAAAGTATACTTAAAAAAACAAAGCCTCATTGGCACCATAGAATAAAAAGAAAAAAGTGAAACAAACAATATTGGTGGTACAAAGACCACAGTTCTTTAATTAATTAATTTAAAGAAGTTCAGTTCTTTAGAGAAGTTTTTTATACTTAAATCAATACTTAACATAAACAATTTGTCTCTTTATGAGGATAAATCTCCACTTAAATCAACATTCTACATATAATAGTCTCCATACAGAGATAAAAGCAAAGTATGTAACATTAGTTACTTATACTTAGCAGCGCCCTCCTTAGCAAATCTGTCAGCCATCTCATTGCCATGACTCCCGTCGTGAGCCTTGACATGGTTCCATTTAACGTCAAGATCTCCCTGGGCTCGAATCATCTCTTTGAAGTCCGTTTGATTCTTCACGGGCTCTCCGGATGCAGTCTTCCATCCGTTATCTTGCCAACCTATTAAGGCAATTTATAAAATATATAGGTTCATGGTAGAAGAGATATCAGATTACATGGCTAATAAATGTTTGGGATTGAAGGTATTTATTAGAGGCTTTACCCTCCTTGAAGTAAAAATTGGGACAACTTTGGCTTAGCTGAGGGATGCTGGATTGCATATTAGGCAAATCTTTAACTAAGTATATTAAAAAAATATTAATTAGCCAATGTACGGTCGGTGTTCTAACTTAATTACCCAAGTTGTCATACTAATTGTATAGAAAAGTGGATACTTATGTTGGGGAACCGACTGTAGGTACAAATGTAATTAGAATTAGCATGATTAAAATTCTTACACAAGGCCACTCTAACACAAAAATGTGGATGCCTATAATACCCAGCTGCCAGGTTATCAATACATTAATGCAATAAAGGTGTAAGAGTATGTATACATATGAACTTGAGGGACATGGAATTGGAATCATGGTAGCAGTCGTAATGCGCAGCAGCCCCAAACACCAATAGTACAAATATTAAAGGAAACAAACATACCAGGCATCCATTTAGTAGCCGAATCCTTGAGAAACTTCGAGTCAGTGTTTATGGCCAGTTTGGTAATTCCATTTTCGCGAGCGGTCCGCATGGCTTCTGTAGCCGCTTGTATTTCTGCGGTGTTGTTCGTAGCTCTGCCGGAGACTGGCTGGCTCCTGTTGCAACGATTGTTGTCTCCCCAGTAGACTCCATAACCAGCTCGAGCTCCTTGCTGGCCGTTGGATGAGCACGCCCCGTCCGTATACACATGTGTGTAACCTTCATGGTCTCTTTGAAATCCGCCATGGTTATTCCTTGAACCATTTCCATAATAATTTTTGTTGTACGACATTTTGAAGCTCGTGGATCTCGAGAAATGAGTTAACTTATTACGCATTCACTAATTCGACCGCCGGAATTCGGTTTCAAATTTCAACTCGGAGTCCTTGGTCAGCGTTCTTCGAAATACCCGACGACATTCCAGGAAGTGAAGATGCATAGAGTAAAGGAAGCGTGTTCATTTTTTTAAAAACATAGACAAGAATATGTCCAGTGGCCTATTTTATAAAGCTACAAGTTACAATTTACAAGCGGAAGTCTCGTTTTAACACATAGGGTTAGAAAGAGACTTCCGCTTGTAAATTGTAACTTGTAGCTTTATAAAATAGGTCACAGATCGAACACACCATGCACCAGCTTAAGGAACTCCTAGACGGAACCCCAACCGGGACTTGAGTGATTATTTAGGTCTTTACCTTTAGTGTGAATAATACGTAATAACATAATTGAATCATTGACAGCAAACGAATGTCATTATAGGAAAGAAGTAAAGAGCGAAGGCAATTTTAGTGGTGCACATACTGACAAGGTAAATCCCCTTCTAGGCTGGCCGCAGACGTTCGAAATCCTGATCGGGAATCCGAATTGGGAATACAGGGGGCCTACCGCGAAAGCCAAAATTCACAAATTGCGGGGATCTTTCTCGTTTACTCTCATTAAGACGTAATTAGAGTGACGGAGAAAAATGCCCGCAATTTACTTATACAACAAAATATATGTAGACACTGCATTCGCCCCCATTCGCACGACAGCTTTTTCAACGCGCGTTAAAAAAGCGCTTGAATCTATCCGCACTCTAAATTCGATTTAACGACCAAGGCTTAAAGTCGAAAATCCAACAACGCTTGATAAAAAGCGTCACCGCTGTCGTGTGAATACATACATGGTTATCCATTTGTGTCATTCTAACGCTTTTTTAACGCGCGTTGAAAAAGCTGCCGTGCGAATGGGGCCTTCGGGATGACGTCATTCGGTTTTTTTTCCGTTAGCCCCCATTCGCACGGGAGCTTTTTCAACGCGCGTTAAAAAAGCGCTTGAATCTGTCTGCACTCTAAATTCGATTTAACGACCAAGGCCTAAAGTCGAAAATCCAACAACGTTTGATAAAAAGCGCCACCGCTGTCGTGTGAATACATACATGGTTGGGTGGATTTCAAAATCCAGCGAAAACTTATGGTTCGGTCTTTATAAAAAAAACTAGTAGGTTGTGCGAGTTGCAACTTTTTTATATGTTTTTAAGAACTATTATCTTCATGTTCCTTCAATTACCATCTCCAATAACTTAATAGTTTTTTTTATATAAAATGTTTTATGTGTCTAAAATCATCACCGTCGACCGGAAAAATCTGAACCTTTTTGTTTGCAGTGAAAATTATAGCATACCTATCGTACGATTGCGATTTTTCTTTTACTTATATCTTTTCCATGTTGTTGTTTAACACATGAAAAAATATGCAATAATTCCTTCACCGAGAAAGTACATTTAAAAATATTTAAAATTTTGTCACGAATATTCGTCAACACCGTCATGGTAATGTCAATGTGAGCTTATCTCGGTGTATGAACAACGAAATACCGCTAAAGGTCCTTGCCCTATTTTTCACTTTAGTATAGAATGCCAAAAATGATTTCACTATAAAGTCACATCACTGAATCGTGAGAAATATTACGAACAAATTTGTAAAACGTAGTTTGTCACAACAGAGCATCATCACCGTTATGCTTTGGTTTAAAAAAGTTACAAATGATATATTAGAAATAATTACTGAAATGAATGGCAAACTACATGAAGTTTATTGTGTAGCATAGACATTAACTACTATTATTCGTATTCTAGAAATAAAAACAAGAAACTCTCAAATCGTCAACACCATACCCATCATCACCGGTAAAAAATGACGACCGGTGATGATTTCATGTGTATGGTGATGACGGTTCTCAGAAACTTTTCTAGTTATTTTGCTATAATTAATTATGAAATTAAGCTGTATGTTTGAAAAACGTTCTCTGTGTCTTCTAACACTATATAATGTCTACCTTATAAATGTAGAATAAATGTAGAAGAAGATATAACTATTTCTTTCACACTAGAGGATGCTTAGTTTTTAATTAACATTTTGACTGAAGTAGGCAAAATTTAGGTCATTTAGAACTTAGAACATACAAATGTTTTTTTTTTTATAATCTAATAATGTAAATCGTGCAACTTAGAGTCTGTAATTGCATGTTAGTCGTGTTAAAACAAAGTATTTAAACAAACAACATATATTAAGTTTTAAGCGACCATAGGCTACGGTACTGGCTCACTATCGTGATGGCTTTATGTTTTTTGATAATATTATATTAATTGATGTATATAATTACAGCAATTAATAATTATACCATTGGGTAGTCACCGGACCCAATACCTAACATTTTGTAACTTATGACATGCATTACAAGTAGGGGTCTTGCAACTTATAAAACACTGATTATATATTAATGTTTAGCTATTAAACAACATATATATGGATTTAAATCATTATAGCTATTTTTAAAGTTAATTAATAAAACAACAAAAATACAAACTTGTGCAATGAACCAAACTATCAAAAAAAAGTAATATATCATAAAAATTAAGCTCATTGGTAAGCCAGTAATTTTATAATATGACATAAATACCAAGTTATGCAGTAGATAAAAGAAGATGCGGGTTTAAACTGATAATAAGAGTACAATATTGTTAATATGATTTAACATTGAAAAAACCCAAAAAAATAAATGAATACATAAATTGCCTATTTCGGAACATAAATTATTTAAAATTATACAATAAAAATACTTGTTAAGCCCCCTCCAGACTATGCGCGTGAATCGCGGGCGAAGCCGCGAACGCGAATGTGGACTCGATTTCGCAGGTCTGCGTTCAGGACTCCACACTAGCGTTCGCGGCTTTGCGCCGCGATTCGCGCACGAGTGTGGAGGAGGCTTTATATATTTATTTATATGAATAAAATGTATTTTTTATAATTTTCTAAAAATAATTTATGTAGCTAGTCTTATGTTCAAAAACATGTTATTTGTAATGTTTATTAAAGTTCTAAAGTCTTACAATTAAAAATAGTTTTTGTTTTTTTAATACGTTTTTAATACATATGTAAATTAGTTCCCAAATCGTCATTACCGTACATGCAGTGTCATTACCGTCTATAAAAGAGTCATTACCATACCATGGTTGTCATCACCATCTTGCGTTTTTATTTTCCGAAAGCGATAACTTCAAATATAAAAGTAGTAACAGACTATCGCACCGGACCGCGACCTTGGAGCGGTTCTAGGAATTGCTTTACTGGCGTGGGCTTCCACACTATCGCACCGGACCGTCAAAACGGTGCGATCCTAGCTTACAGACTGCCGCACACGTGCACCAGTGTTGCCAAGTGTCCCATATTTCCGTGTTTTTCATCAAATTTTTGCAATGGAATCCTTTATAATTTTAAATTAAATCTTAAGGGCTTCAATGCGACTTTGCTTTTTAGAGGTAGGTAGAGAGCCTAAGACAACACAATCCATAGTTTTGCATGAAAATCTTTGCAAATCAGTTTCTTTGAAGCATTGTAAGTACCTGCATATTTTTATTTCGTCAACTGGCTACATTGCCGTCCAGTTGCTATGACACCACGAAAATGTATAAGTTTTCAAAAAAGAATGCCTCCAGTGTTATCTAAATAAACTAAAATCGCCTTGGTAGTGGCTACAATCGCCACAAATTTTAGGCGACGTTAAAATATCTAGCGTCTGGCAGAGACCTAAGAGAACTGAAATTCTGCACGACCATATCGTCCCAACTGCTCTCAGAAATAATACCAGAGACCTGCCAAGCTATCTTTGAAGCTCTCAAAGACTATATAGAGGTGAAACAATTCATTTCCCTTGTCATCACCCAAGTAAATGGCGGTACCAGGATTTGAACCTGGTACCATCAGCTTAATATGCAGGGTCACTAACCACTAGGCCAGACAGATTGCTATATATTTAGGTAATGTGTACATATTTTCCCAGTACATGTCATCTTGAAACTTAAGTCATTGACTCATTGTCAATAGCGATGACAGCAAGGAGTCATCTATTGGGCAATAGCATGTGGAGTACTAGTATGTTTACCTTACTTTTACTTTAGAAAACCTTTTAGTATCTGGAATAAAAAAATAAAACAGCAACTTTTGTGTCAACAACAAACATGTGTAGGTACCTAATGTGAGAAATAAAACAATATGCTGTTAATAATCTAATTATTATTATTTATGAATCACAGCTTTTATGGCACCTAATTAGAATGATCATACTAAATACCTAATAATAATTAACAATAATTTTATTATCAGTCACCTCTCTGTCACACCAATTTTGGCAGTATTAAAGGGAAGAAATATATGTTATTTATAACAATAATATTAGTGTCAGAAAAATACATACTCCCCATGACTCACTAAACTGGCTAACATTTGTAGGATCACTAGACCCTTTCCAAATAATAGTTACAAAATGTGAAAACTGTGCAGTCAACCAATTTGGTTTCGGGGCCACTTCATAACTTGCCACATTATGAAGGGGTACCGAAATCAAATAGGTTGACTGGACTTGAAAATTAAAAGTGTAAATAGTACAGTAAGCTGCAGAGAAAAGGTAGCCTCTGCAGCTTACTGTCCCATATACCTAACATAATATATCACCTCAAGGGGCTATTTTATAAAAAACAGATCTTTAATTGACTTTTTTTTTATTTGCCTCTGAATAGACTCTGACCACACTAACTATGCACAAACATTGCAATAAGAATGCATACACATCCCTATAAGCTATCCATACTTGATAAGTACTTGGAATGAAAACTTAGGATGGTCAGAATATACTCATACATTTAAATATGGGTAGTACCAGAGATTCGGTTGGTATATTTCCGTTGAGCCAGCTCCTGTAGTCTTGCTGGACTCCACCTGAAGTTAGCAAGATTTGTTTTTATTTGGTACATTATTGAATACAATTAAAAAAAAAACTTGATTTATTTACCAACCTTTTTTCGCTCCCGCCGGTAACATGATCTTAAGTATTCAATTTTTTTCCTGATATCCTGGTGACCGTTGCATTGGGAAAGTATTTTTGGTAGCACTCTAAAAGGACTTCGAATGATTGCGAGCGAGCGTCCTTATCAAAATATTTGGCGTGGATTAAGTCCCATAACCGCGGGAAATCTTTATACAATTCCAAGATTTCAATGATGGATTGTCTTTCCGCGTCACCTATGATCTCGGGCTCCATGTTGATCACATGATATATATATAGTATATTAGAGAAATGGCAGCCTTTAGGGCCTTTGCCAGAGTCAGTGAGAATGGTGACAGGTAGAGAATATCAACAAAATTAATTATAAACTTAGCAAGAAAAATCGCTGTACTCCCGTCATAGTAGTAATTGACGTTTAACATTCCACTGAAAATGAAAGCCGAGGGTCTACCGCGAACCACTTTCGACGTATTGTCTCCCTGTCACACTTACGTACGAATTTATAAGTGCGACAGAGAGGTTACACGTCGAATGTAGTTTGCGGTAGCCCCGCTGTCAAACGGTGCGATGCAGCTTACACACTATGGAAATTGGTGCGGAGCGCACCAGTATTATTATTACCTGTCAGTTGGTGCGACGTGCATGCCCACCGCACCGCTATTAATAATAATTATGTGCGATGGAAGCTTACAGACTATCGATAAATGCTCCGCACCGCACCAAGGTCGCGGTCCGGTGCGATAGTCTGTTACCACTTTAAGCCACAAATGATTGTATAAATACCATACATATCCTCAATATACAGCCCCCCATTACTTTACCCAGCTAGAATCGTGTTAAATTAAACATTAAAAAAAAAAAATTTTTGTATGGTGAAATTTTTTGTGCTGAAATCCACCCGGTTATCCATTTGTGTCATTCAAACGCTTTTTTAACGCGCGTTGAAAAAGCTGCCGTGCGAACGGGGCCTTATAACCACCCGAATGCACGGCTGCGCTTCGGAACGTACGTTAAGCCCCCTCCAGACTATGCGCGTGAATCGCGGGCGAAGCCGCGAACGCGAGTGTGGAGTCGATTTCGCTGTCTACGAAAATCGACTACACACTTGCGTTCGCGGCTTCGCCCGCGATTCACGCGCATAGTCTGGAGGGGGCTTTAGGTATTTTTCCCGTTAGGAAAGAACTTGTGCGCCTGATCGAACATTTTGTATGAAAAAAGAGCATTCAGGTTACCGAATCTGTATTCCCAATTCGAATTCCTGATCAGGATTCCAAACGTCTGCGGCCAGCCTTACCCTGGCTGCACACGCACGGAATTTTCATTCGGTTTCCATACAGAATGACAGATGGGAACGGGACGTCGCTCTACAAATGCATAGCAGCTGCACGCTGTCTCGCTTGCACATGTCATTCCGTACGGAATATTCCGAACGTCTGCGGCCAGAGAAGTAGGCAGAAATTAATAGTGAGACTATGACAAGGACAAACAATAATAGGGCTTTCCACCCACGGGCTTTCTCTGCTATAATAGTCCTGCTTAAAAGCCATAACACACTATCGCACCGCACCGCGACCTTGGTGCGTCGCACCCATAAGTGAGAGCGAGAAACAGAAATCTCTTTCTCGCTCTCACTTATAGGTGCGACGCATCAAGGTCGTGATGCGGTGCAATAGTTACCACTTTAGTTTGTCTTTAAGCCCCCTCCACACTCGTACGCGAAGCCGAGAACGTGAGTGTTGAGCGGGCTTAACTAAAGGCTGTCCAGACGGGGATAATTTTTCACCAATCTGATTAAATTGTCCGATCAAATCAGGCCGTGCGGACGCAAATGCCAATTTGGCTCGCCAAATTCAACCGCCGATTATGACTGATATTACCGATAAAATGGGGTGCGGACGCAAGAATACCAATTTATGCCGCTAGTATTCGCGTTTGGGGCATTTCTTTAATTTAGAGCGCTCAAATATCACCATAAATTTAAAATTGGTGAAAGTGGCCAAATTGGCGTTTGCGTCCGCACCATCTGATTTGATCGGACAATTTAATCAGATTAGCCAAAATTGTTCCCGGCTGGACAGGCCTTAGCCCTCATACACACGAGCGCTTTTTCAACGCGCGTTAAAAAAGCGTTTGAATGACACAAATGGAAACATGTGTATTTGTTCATACGACGGCGGTGGCGCTTTTTATCAAGCGTTGTAGGATTTTCGACTTTAAGCGTTGGTCGTTAAACTGAATTTAGCGTGTGGACGGATTCAAGCGCTTTTTTAACGCGCGTTGAAAAAGCTCTCGTGGGAATGGGGGCTTAGAGTAGTTAGTACTCTTTATTATACTGTGGAGTAGGCGCGCACGAGCAACTTTGTGTTTTGTCTCTGTCGCACTTGACTTCGACACTTCAGTGCGACAGAGACAAAACAAAGTTGTGGAGACAAAGTTGCTCGTGCGTGCATACCAAAGAATATAATACTCACTAGGAGAAGAACGATAACTCCATACAAAAAAATGTCCCTTTCAAAAGTTCGTTTATACTACTAGCGCTCTGGTAGGATACCATTGTAATGAGAATTGACAACCCGTTTAGCCTAGCGGGTATTGGCAGTAATCCTGTTCAGGAAGCTAATGGTCCTGGGTTCGAATCCCGGAGAGGGAATTTCTTTTTGTATTTTTTCTTTTTTGTTGGGGTCAGGTTTTTAAGAGCCCATCAACGTGCACACTAGCGCCACTGCTAAATAATCGTGATTATTTAAATTTAGCGACAGGTATTTCAAAAAGGGGGCCGCTACTGACTGTATTGTGCATTTAAGTACCTTTTGAATACACCAAACTAGTTTTTATGTTGCTGGATTCGTCGATCTATGAGCTCAAAACAAAAACGGCCGTTTTAACTTTGGACGCGTAGATTGACGAATCCAGTAACATAAAAACTAGTTTGATGTATTCAAAAGATACTTAAATACACAATACAGTCCGTAGCGGCCCCCTTTTATAAATACCTGTCATTAAATTTAAATAATCACGATTATTTAGCAGCGGCGCTAGTGTGCACGTTGATGGGCTCTTAAATTAGCATATCACAAATAAATAAAAAAATACGTTAAAAGGTAATGATTAGGTACTTACTATATTTAGAAATTTGTCAAATATAAAAGGTAACAAAAAAAGTATATTAAGATATAAATATTTTCATTCCTATTAGGATTACTGTATATATGTTAGGAGCAATACATATGAATACATACATTGATATGGCAAATGGTTACAAGTTGTTATTACATCTATCCGGTTATCGGACATTTTCTGCTTCACAGCTCCGCGCAGCGTTCTTGGTCACCGGGATACTAGTCTGGATATGCGGCAGATACGTGCCCTTTGAGCTTTTTCCAAGAAATCATATGACGGCCCAGGATTATAGTGTTATCTCACGCTCAAGCCATCTGCTGATTCCCTCTCTAAAACAAAACAGTCACAAATTAAACAATATAATCTAACTGCCTAATTACTAACGTCGATAATTGCTACCGGGTCTAAATTTACCAGCTTAAACAATGTGAGGTTTTACATCTATGATGAATTTTGATTAAAATTTCGGACGCGATATAGCGTCCGCGGGACTTACGGGGATAGTTAGATTAAATTATTATATTTGAATTTGGCAATTAGTACGCTCATTTTTATTTAAAGATTAATATATGTATTTCTTACCTTGAAATTATCGCTGTTTCTGGTTTACTACAACGGTTTAAATTGAACTAAGTCTGTACGAAGACGCATTTAGATATGTTGCTCGTACATATGAATAGTTTTTATTTTTAAAATTAATAGGTAAATAAATATATTTCAAGTGAATAAATCGTTTTATATGAAAACTGATATTTTTGCGTTAAATGACTTTAATGACAGCATTGACATTACAGACCTTTGTCTTGCCTATGTTCTTACCGGCCAGACCCAAATCAGGGCCTATCAAAGAGGCCTATTGACAAAGATTTTTTTTAATTTTATCATGGAGGGTAGAGGCACGTCTACCCTTCATAGATTTTATGAACATAGACAAAGACAAACTGAAATAGATAATAATTTACATATGACTTCGACTACTTCATAAAATACAAATCAAAATATATTTAATAAAATAATTGGATTTGTTCCTAGAAATCGTATAGACAAAGCCAATTCTAGCAATGTTGCTGTAGTAAAATATTTTTATGGTAATTACTGGCAATCTTCCTCTAGGAACGGAGCACACATGCACAATTATGAAGGGTCACGTCATTCCAAGGAAGTCAATAGGCCTTGGTGCATACCCTTAACTTAGCACCAAGGTCGCGGTGCCGTAGTCTGTGACGTCTCTTTGTTTAACAAGCCATTCCCGTCAGCAGAAAAAGGCGGCAAATTAAAAAAAAAATAGGACCGAGGGCGCGAATGGTTGTCCTTCCATAAAAAAATAGAATCGCGCCTTTTTCTACTGAAAAAGTGGGTTTACCAGAGTATTAGGCGCCTTTATATCGATATTACGTTAGTGGTGTATTACGCCTGCCAAAATCCAAAATTTGCTACGAGTACGTACTAAGTTGGCCTATTTATGTATATGTATTAAATTCTGTTTCAACTTATTGTTTACCGCAATCCGAAAGTTCTGCAATCTACTACATAATTGAATAACAAAGTCGTACAATATGGTACAACAAACAATATGGTAGGTATAGGTAAATTGTAAATTATACAACTAAATGTTTTCAAACGTTTTATTTTCGACAAAACTAGTGAGGTGATGCCAGTGACATGGTACAAACACATTTAATATAAGTATATGGAACTAAAAGGTTAAACGCATCAATGCATTTCTAAATAGTAAGGCTTTTCAGGAGATCGTGACCCAATTTGGTTACAAAAAATCTGTATTAATAGTCATTTTTCACAAAGGAACAAATTAATTTTTGGACCCGGGCGAGAAAATTATCGTGAGCGGAGCGAGTGTTTCTAGACACCAAAATATAGTTTCTAACGAAATCCACTTATTTATAATTGTTATAAAAGTCTCACACATAACATAATGCATAATAAATAAAAATAAAAATGAGGGGGAAATGGGAAATCCCATACATATTTTTTGTTATATAATTATGGCTTATTCTCATAGGATTAAATTTTTGCACATTTTTGAGGATTTATTTCATATTTCAAGATACGCTTTGTACAATCTTAAACTATCACTTTTGAAAATGCCTCTGTTAATCTCAAATGTTTTAACACTCGTTGCATTCTCAATTTCTCACCCAGGCAGGTAATCGTTGCTCCTTTGCTCCTACCTAATTAATAGTACATTACGATAAAAGTGCGAAAAATAGAAACGAATAGCGATAACGACCGAAGGGCGAGCGAATCGACACGAGTTGCGAATTACCTATTCACACATGTATCGGACAACGTTTTACAGTACATATGAATATGACCCTTTAAATTTTCGACATAGTTGCGTAATGTGCTAAAGCTAATTATCGCACTAGTGCGGTACAGGTGCCCCATATGTACTGTAAAAAAATTACAGCATCAATTTATTATTGTAAATTTGATATACATAATTATTAAGTAGGACCGCCGTTCGTTCGATATCCGAATACAATAAATGTGTGGCAATTTATAGAGTTAAAGAAATAACTGATGATAAGGCTCCTTCAAAATTATATCCAATTTTGACTTTATCCCAAAGTTGACAAATTTACATGAAATGAACACATTTTACTGTTTAACATTGTATTATTTCAGCAAGAATGCTTGTAAACAATGTTGGACGGCATAAAAGGAGACAATATTTTGGGATTTTACATTTAATTCCTTTTTAATTTTAATTATTATCGAATTTGCTTACATCAAATTGCAAGATTGTGCATTTTAATTTAGAAGGAAAATTAGGAAAAGAGGGTCACTATAACCAAATAATTATGGTTCACAATAAGATTCTTCAATGATTATGTCATGTAGATATTTAAAGTCTGTCAAGCCATTTCCATAAGTAGAAAAAATGCCAAAAAAAAATGTAGGCGCGAATAGTCCCAAAAAAATATTGAATTACGCGCCTTTTCCTACTGACTAAGTTGTTTGACCGGCTATAGTAAACATTTTAGAGACCTTAATTGTCCAGATATTGTCGTAGGTACAAGAAATAACTAGCACTGAATTATAACTGGCATAAATTGTAATTTATATATTTTACAAAATGTTAATTCATAGCGCCATTAGAAATAAGCATTTATGTTGTACTCACCAAATTCTTCATTCCTACAGTTAGCTTTTAAGTACATACATATTTATCGTTTTAAATAACAAGTGATGCCATACATACACGCTCTTTTTTATAATTATGTAAATACCCTTTTCGAATTCTCAGTCCCTGTAGTTGTTAACATATTGTTTATCCTTCTGGTTCTTTCCATCTATTAGCATTTCAGTTTTCGGTACCTACCTATATTCAATCTGGACTTACAATATTGACTAGATATAACTGGTTAAGCACACACTTTAACATCTAATAGTAAAGTGGTAATATTATTTTTCTCTAGACTTAAGATCAGTTGTTGTTTAACCATTCAACCACCTTAAGTCAAAAAGAATCTCTTTCTAATCTGCTCCCAATTTACGTATTTGTATCTATTTCTAAAATATGAAAAAATTATGGTTAATTATTAAATATTACAAAACGTGGGCTTATGAATCATGAACAAATTAAAACATGTAACAATAATAGTATATATATTAATAAAAAAGCTACATTTAGAGAAATAGAATAATCCCACTGCAACTGTACTCTAGCCACACTTTCCAGTGAATTGGCCTGATGACAAATTTTGAAATCCCTTTTAATATTATCGGTACACTTGTATTGGTTCCGAAAAACACAATATTTCAGCTATACTCATAAGATTTAACATAAATAATTGCATTTTATTATAGCTAGTTTAAACCTCGCGCTAGGCTTGTGCCTGCTCGGTCACTACAGAGAGCGCTCCGCTCTCGGTCAATCGGTCAAACGAACTAGTCGTTGAGAGCCGGGAATGAATAGGAGTCGATTTTTCATTGGTTTCTTTCCAATCTTTGGTAACTGAATACAATTCAACTTGTACGATACGATATGTCGGTATTAAACATTAAAACACAATAACATAATTTAAAAATGTGAAATATGTCGAAATATATTTGATTTTCCTTCATATTTTACGGGCTTAGGAGTGTCACGTCGTTCTTTCATCTCGTTCACACTCGTGCCAGCGACATTGACAACCGTTTCGTTCCGTCTATTTTACGTTTCACTCAGTCAAGCGCTCTCGAATCCCACTGAACTAAAGGACCTAAAGACCGATTAAGAGCGCGCAAAAAGATTTAGTTCCTTTCGGTCCTTGATGGGATTTCATTCTTAATAGTTCTTAGTTCAGGACCGACTCAAGCCTACCTCGCGCGAAAACGCCTCACACGCCATTTGTGACGTCATAAATTATGGTGGTAGACATTGTTTACATACTTACAGTTACGAATTTTCCTTGAATCCGAATGATATTGTTAATTCAGCACCATATATTACGATTAGGGATGATAAATACATTACAAAAATTGTTCACAATAAGTCATTTTATACAAAGACTCTCACACGGTTGCAATTTAAGATGAATTATTTAGATACATGTAAATTTTGAGTGAAAATCACCGAGCGCCGGGTTTACTTTTTAATTTTTTCTAGTTACGACAACCAACATGGCAATGATAGTTCCATTCAGCCAAAAAATTAAAAAAGTTTTTTTGTGAAATATCGTATTATTTAGCGTTTTATTTATATAATAACAAATAAATATTTACTTTATATCGTGTAATAATATTTTTTGGACGTAATAAATGTTTACTGGCGAAATAATATTTTTTTTGAACTTCCAAACTCTTTGGTGAGGACGTAATGGATTACAGTCAATGAGGTTGTCTATGTTGCTCTAAGAAATATGTCATACATTGATGACGTCAATTCTTAGCTCGCTTCTGATTCGCGTTTCAGTTAAAATGGCCGATTAGAGAATTTTGCAGTTTTATTTTATTGAATATATTAATAATCCTAATGTTTATACTGAGATTGGGCCATTTTTTAGAATCGTATTTACGTATATGTTTCTTTGAAACCATTATTTCCATGATTCTTTGTTACTGTCATCAGGCCAATTATGTACATAAGTTCTAATCCTTTTGAATACATATCACGCCTTTTATAATAAGGACACTAGTAACATTATAAGATAAGATCTAGAACAGAGTCACTCATTCAATAATTATGTCATTTTAATATAAATAAAATACAAAAATTCAGTGAACATCAAACATTGGGTGCTTTAGTGATAACTTATTAAAAGTCCATTACAAATACTAGGCGCAAATGCAATTTAATTAGTTTTTTTCAAAACACTTCCTACAGTTCGGAATAGTATAAACTATGTAATACATGTTCAGTTTCTATTAATGGTCTATTTGTCATGACTCATGAGCATGATGTATAAGTACAAGAAATAATAGTTTTATAAATTTCAACTTTGTATACCCATTTTAAAACCATTATATTGAACACATTAATGTTGAAATGATTAAGATATTTTTATTCAGTTCTTGAATATGAAACCAATAATTGCTTAGAGCATTATATAATTATAAACAAATAAATACAAATTTTGAGATCATTTGTTACACATAGTGTATGTGAGAAAAACATTCCTTGTATTCTATACCGGAATATCAAAATATTAATTGCAAATTATGTGTCTTGGACAAAATCCAATGCGTTAAAAAGTTTAGTGCCAATCATTAAAAGTTTGTGTAAACACGAACATTTGAATGTTTTTGCAATAATTTTATTGTGTTGTATTACGACACACGTAAACATAGGCAACTATGGGCGTCTTACTATATTTTAGTACAGGGGTGACAGGGGTCGTTTCGAAAAATCTAGAATATTAAATAATAAAAAAGTTAAATACTAATTTTTGGGGCTTTTTAAATACAGTTTCAATGCATCTGGGTTAGCCTAATTTATAACTTTTCCAAATTTCAAAATGATAGCATAAGTGCTGAGATATTTAGCCATATTACAGATGGACAGAATCACTCTACAAGGGTTCCTTTTTACCTTTTTTGGTATGGAACCCTACAAAGCTTCCTTAAGCTTGTGAGCTACTGTTTGTCTACCCCTGTGCTAAAGCATGACACCCATAGTTACCGGCCAAGTGGCCACACATTTACAAAATATGGTCTGTTACAGTGCACCTTTAATTGTTGATACCTCCATTGTAGGCGTAATCAGCCTTGTTATGCATGACCAGCTGGTTGTCCACAAAGTAGAAGCTGTCCGAGCATGTCTCAAATGGTGCTGCAATCATCTCTTCAACTGAAATGCAAAAATGGTAATGTTAATTATTTATAGAACCAATGTATAAATTCAAAATTACCTAACATGGAAGGAGCATTTGCAAGACAGAGGATTGATTTCTTTTGTAATTTTAGTACATGTTTACTTTTCTCATAGCAAATACATATAACCAGTAGACTCCAGGTGATTGTAAACAAGTGTTTGAGGTGAATTGTAACTCAAAAATAAATATCTATGATAAACACACAAATAAATGCCCCCACCAGGATTCAAACCCGGAAGCCCTCTTTCATAGGCAGACTTCCAACTAATTTAGGAGGCGTAGATGGGCGAAAAGTGACCGACATACTCACTAAAATAGACCAGCAGAAGTGGAGATGGGCTGGCCACATGTTGAGAGACAGGCAGGAAAATTGGAGTAAGATCGTAACTAGAGATGGGTCGCGGGTATTTACCCAATTTACCCACCCAGGTAAATACCCGGTAAATACCCATCTACCCGGTATTTACCCGTATCTACCCAAATGGAAGGGTAGATTCATTTCTTGTTGCACATGTCGATTTGTGTTAAATTGGAGATATAAACCGAGTTAATGGTTGTAATTATTGTGTGTCATTTAAAATGAAATGGTTTTATGAAACCTGCAGTTGTAACGAAGGAATTTTTAGTATAATTTTGGTAAATTAAAAAAAAAAGGCCGAGATAAGAGTATTTTTTTTAATTTGAGTAAATTATCGTACTTATACGTTGATAATACATATTCGAACTTGGGTCGACGGGGCGTGTGGTTGGGGGGAGAGGGGTAAAAGTGAACTTTTTCATATTTCTTGGAATCTGTCATTAATATCGGAAAGTGTTGTATGTACAAACTAAAGAAGACAGAATTTCCTACAAAAAAGATTATATACATTTTTGTCGTAAAACTAACTGTATTTGACTTATAAGCCTCCCAAGTTGTGATACTGCACAATTTTTTTTATTATTATTCAATAAGTAGTCTTTATTTTCATCTTTCTAATATATATTAAAAGCGTTTTAAAACATTTTCGGAAGCCAGGGAATGATTTTACACCATTTTCATAATTGGACTGATATGTTAAAATCGAACTTCACCTCATAACAATCTTTTCGTAATTAGTTTGAACATACATTTTATGTAACATTATAAAAAAATACTTAAATTAATCTTATTTATACTCAAATACCATTAAACACATCAAATTTAGAAGAAAAACGAAAATACCCGCGTATTTACCCGCGGGTAGGTAAATATCGGGTATATACCGGGTAAATACCCGCTCTCGGGTATTTACCCGGGTAGTTACCCATCTCTAATCGTAACGGATTGGTACCCAAGAGGTTGCACATGGAGTCAGAGGAGACCTCGAACAAGATGGGAGGATTAACTCAAACTCACAGCGGGCCTGAACTGGAGAAGAGTGGCCCACGACAGACCCCAATGGAAAGAGCTAGAGGAGGCCTTTGTCAAGCGGCACACTTAGCTTAGAGATATACTCTAACTCAGAACAAAAGGGCTAAATAGATATATAAATATTGTAAAATTAAACTTTACCTAGATCTGGTGGCAGCGTGGGAAACTCATATATGTGTTCACAAGTGTTCCTAGAGAATGGAATGCAGAAGCCAAACTCAAAGTCAAAGGTCTTCAGCAGGGTGTCTCTGAAGAAGTGCTTCTCGATCATTCTGAAGTGGTTGACAGGACGCGAACCCACCGTGAACTCCACACTGAAATAATATTTGGTCATGGTTAAATATAGAAAAATGAAGTAGCACTTTAGACGATTTAAACACACAAAGTGAACTGGTAGGCCTTTCTATGAATATGTCAAAAACAAAGTTAATGACGAACAGTACTTAAAGGAGCAAATTATAGTGAATGGAAATGAAATAGACTATGTTAATGAATATGTATACCTTGGGCAAATAATATCACCTGAAGACCAGACAGATAAGGAACTTGAGAAAAGAACCACAAACGCATGGAGAAAGTTTTGGTCCTTGAAAGAAGTTTTTAAGGCAAAAGAAATACCAACAAGGCAGAAATTTAAAGTTTTCAATAGTTGTATAATACCAGTATTAACTTACGGTTGCCAAACCTGGGGACTTACAAAAAAGCAGCACCAAAAACTTAATGTGTGTCAAAACCATATGGAAAGGAGCATACTTAATATAAAACTTAGAGACAGAGTCAAATTATCCATAATCAAGGCAAAATCAAAAACAAAAACAATAACTAAAATAATAAAAGAACAAAAATGGCGCTGGACAGGCCATATGATGAGAGAAACCCTAGATAAGTGGATAAAGGACCTTGTAGAGTGGTGCCCAAGATATAATAAAAGAAAGAGTGGTTCACAGAAGTTTAGATGGTCGAATGATCTAAAAAGAATAGGAGGAGGTAAATGGATGCAAACAGCAAAAGATAGAATAAAATGGAAATTTATGGAGGAGGCCTACGTCAAAGGATGAGTTGAAGTTAAAAATATACTACCAACTGACTTCAATAATAACATTTCTACATGCACATAGTTCATCCTTTATAATGTGTTTACTGGTTTATTGGTGAATGCTTTATTTAACAATAAAAACAAAGACGATAAAATTAAATGTAACTTACGTAGCCCCAACAGTCTTCAACTTCAAAAATTGCGGAGTGAACTGATATCGCACGAATCTGCCTGCATTCGGGTCCAAGGGCTCCTCGGGAGCGTCCTCGGCGCCCTCGCTGTCCACACCGAAGTCCGTCGGCGGTTTAGCTATCTCGAACAACACTGTCCCACTTTCTAGATCACGGATCTTAAATCTCGTAAAATCTATATCGTATACATTAGCCTCAGGGCTGCACAGATATGTGTCAGTGATTCTATCCAGCCTCAAAACATCTTCAGGAGTAATATCACTCGGTATTACGTCTTCTGTATTCGATTCCAATAGGGTTATTGATTCGCACTTTTTTCCTACTAAACTCATTTTGGTAACCGTTGAGTCTTCCAATGACGAAAGTATCTCAAAGGGTATAGGCACAGTAAGTAATTTAATTAAAAGGCCAACGTATGTAAATGTATCAGTGCATTTTCTTTGGAATTAGATTAGCAATAGAACAAACAACATGCAGCTTTTCGCGTGAGAAAAAATTGTTTGCTCACCACACACCACACGTACGTCACTATCGACAACGCACGTCACGTCAAACAACGTCAAATAAACTCAAATTTCAATTTGATTTGATCATGCCCACAGATTAAAAATTTTTTTCGTCACGGATGTTAAAAATATATATTAAATTAAAAATAGGTACAATATTATAAATAAAACGTTTCATACCATAATTTTATTAATAAATCTATTCATTACATGCTTATGCGCAAAACATATTATAATGATATTATACATATTGAAAGAACATATCTTGAACGCATCTGAAAATGTTGACGTAATATCCGTTGCGTCACGAAGCATGCGCCCTGTCATAATTCGCTCGTAGAAGATTGGTCATAGATTAAAATTACAATAATCGGGCCATCGCTCAAGTCTGGTTCTGTGATAAGTTAATTTGTCGTGAGTGTGGACTGTTTGGTCTAATGTGCATTTAAGTGAAACAAAATAAATATACAAGATGCTTATCAAAGAATAGTGAGTACATTTTGTCAAGGTTAAGTCTAGTTCTGAATAATAAATCGATTTTTACACAATTCGTGGCACAGGTTTTTAAGGGTTTACTTTCTTATCAGTAGATATCATTAAGATATATGGACTGCATGTCTTTAAGGCTTTAATTATCGTGAATTTTGTTTTATCAAGTCACTTAGAAGAATGAAATTGCCTGACAGTGACAGACCTTCAGGTCAAGGTCTATCTGACAGATGGCCATTTCAGCAGATTTCGGATAATTCCAAAAACTTCTGCCACATATTGTTAATATTTGCTCTGGCCTAGCTTATTACTCTTATGGCCAAAGTTCTTTTTACATGAAATATCTAAAAGGTAAGGTAAAACTATTCTCCACTGATCATTTCTACATTTGTGCCTGGAGTCTGCATTGTAAAATTTTGATTTTTCTCTCGCATTTAAGCATAGTTAGAAAATAATCTTTATTTACTGGCAATTTAATAAATACCAAGTTATCTCTTACCTTCCTAAATCTAATCAGCCTATGTAAACAACTTTAAATCATTTAACACTTTAAACTCTCGCGTTTTGTACACATATTTAATTACACAAACGGGTCTACCGCGATATAAAATTAAATCCGCGGAATTAAAGGTAAAAACAATGAAATTATATCGCGGTAGACCCGTTTGTGTAATTAAATATGTTTAAATCATTTGCCGAAAATGTAGCCATATTGTATGATACTACTATATTGTGAGTAGTATCAAAAGACAGATTTAAATTTATTCTTTTATATTATTGATAATGTTTATTCAGTAAATGTTTTGAGTGGATATTTTGTAAAAGATGAGGTTTTAATTTTTATATACTTCTTATTGGTTAATGAGGGTCTAGAATCAGGCTCCATAAACTAGTATAGTCTAGAATCAGGTTCTGTTGAAACAGTGTTGTTTCTACATTTGACTGTAGGATATATCAAACAGGTTATTCATACAAGTAGCATAAAGTTTTTGATTTAAAACTCAAATGCATTATACTTGTAAAATAGACTTAATGGTTATAATGTTGTTGGTTATTGTGGCATACTGTACACTATAGCCTTGTAAGACCCATGCCAATTTTTAGAGCTTTTGAGTTTGGCACTATTTTTATTTCTGGCCCAAACTAGAAAGTTTTTGTTTATGAATACTAGCAAATTTGTGTGTGCTAGCAAATAAATTGTTTTCTCTATCATCTTCATCACTTTTTACTGCAGCATTACTATTAGATCTCATTAGGGGGGTGACATCGTTACTGCGTGACAAAACCCCTTTATAAAAAAAAACATTTAAAAAACTGCAGCGCTAGTACATATAATTATACTCCAGTTACAGAAGGTTGGTAGAGCAGAACGAGTGAAGCTCTTCCTTTCTGACTGTCAGAGCAATGTACGTATACAAATACTACAGTTCTTGCCCTATGACAGTCTTACCTACCATTGCCCGGAGTGTTAACTGTAAATCGGTAGACCTTATACTTTTGTAATAAGGTCCACCGATGTACAGTTAGGAGTGTAGTAGTAGTAGTAGTAGTAAAGACTTTATTGCACAAAACAAGTACATAACACAGAGAGAATACAGTAAATGTGTACAAAAGCGAACTTATCCCATTAAGGGATCTCTTCCAGCTAACCTGTTGCTGTTTGTACAATAAATTTGATATGTGGGTCTTCACCACATTGACATTAGATTTATTTTTACTTTCTACAGTAGAATTTTGCTAGAAAAACTAACAAAACTATATTTTATTTTTCAGCCGTGTCACACTGCCCTTAACAGTTGAAGAAGTGAGTAATTCAAATCTTGTTATATCACTCTATACAAATGTGAATAATACTTAACCATCCTATTATCACAGAAACGGATGAACATGTTATGCTATTTCAGTCAGTCTCACTACAAACTCCCCGAAGATGTGGTTTCAGCACAAAATGTGAACCAATTTAAAAATAAGTTAGACAAGCACACCTATACATCTACTTGTCAATGATAATTGGATAAAGGCAATATCAGCTGTCACATCTGCCTGCCTGCTTATATAGAATAATAATAAAAAGTACTGAGGTTGACTGAGGTAGCATGACAAATACCTACGAACGTTTCCGAGAAAATATGATGGCAAAGGATTGTTCACTACTTCTGTACTCTGTAGTTTCCATGCTGTATCTGTTTATTTATGATAAAAAAATATCAATGCCTCATTTAATTTGTGTCTCTCATAAACTCACGGGGTATATAATAAATCCCGGTCATTTGATAGGTGTGCATGGGGATATAGATCCAACACGTAGAGGTCCTTTGGAGAAGTTTGCTGTTATGTAATACGCCTGCTAGAACCCATTTACGGGTACAAATAGATACCCGTAAATCGGTCCCAAGCTCCCAACAGGCGTAGGGGCTATGGTAAATATATAATGGAGAAAAGTGCTGGTTATGGTGATGAATTTTGGCTGGTCAAAAGATTGGGCTATTGCTGAGAGGTCCGGACACCTGCCATAACAATGTTGTTTAATTAATTTGTGTCATTATCATTATTAAACAAAATCATATGTAGTTACATGTTGTTCAATGAGATTACATAATCTGAAGTGCTATCTTACATACCAGCTCTCATTACCAATACCTAATTTGTTAATTTTTCTTTAATTACTGTATGGTGCACAAAAACTCCCTAATTCGCATGCACAGACGAGTTTTTCGCAGACATACGAACTGCAAAAGTCTATCTAGAATGTATTTGTGGCGTGGCGTTCCGTACCTAAAGGGTCCTTATTCTCCATGTGCATAAATTAAAGGAAAAATTTAGAACTTCACCGTTGCTGGCAAGACACAAACTTGTGACCTTTTGGAACATCGGTTCAATGGCTCTTAACCAACTGAGCTACCGAAGCTGTCCAGAAGCGTGCAAATTCTTCCTTACCGTTGTTTGTTGCCGGTCCCATATTGGGATACCCTCCTCCAATTGAGGCAGAGGTGTAGGGTTGGAGCCGGTGTAGCTTTGACGTTCTTAAATGCATTGTAATATGCCTACTTGAATAATAAACTATATTTATCTTTACCTTCCTTTTGTTTAAACGCCTTAAGCTGGAGGTTCGCGCCGCGACAGAGACAAGCGACCGAGACAGAAGACCGCGACCGGAGACCGCGACCGCCACTTGACCATAGGCAACATATAAGCGACAGTTCACGAGGAGACAGAGACCTCTCGCGTCTCTGTCGCCTGTCTCTGTCTCGCCGCGAACTGTCGCTTATATGTTGCCTATGGTCAAGTGATGGTCGCGGTCTCCGGTCGCGGTATTCTGTCTCGGTCGCTTGTCTCTGTCGCGGCGCGAACCTCCAGCTTTAGGTAGGTAATAGGGCCACCCCACACTAGCGTCTCCCGAGTGTCGGTGGCTAGTAAACTTTATGGCTGACGCTGATGTGGGGTGGCCTTTTAAACCTCATTAGTTTATAAGCTTAATTATTTTTACTCTTATTTTATTATTAAACAATATACTAACGATTCCATGTTTTATTGTAGTATCAAGTCGCTCAACTATTCTGCGTGGCGGAGGTCTCCAAAAACGAAACAGGCGGCGGCGAGGGCATAGAAGTAATAAAGAATGAACCGTTCAAAGACTACCCGTTGCTCGGTGAGTGCTAGGTGCTAATCTAATAAAAATAATACAATTGGCGGATAGTGGGTGTAAAGGAGTCTAGACTAAGGATTCTCGGAATGTCTTGTCGAAGATCGTTGCCTTGACAGTTACAATCAATTTATTATTTATCGTATGGCATTTACAGTTACTTTATTCAATCAATCATTAATCTAGAGATTGAGGTTTGCGCAATTTGTCAAACGTAGAAGGGGGTTTGTAGAGGGCTTGCTTTTTTTAGAAGAACTAATAACTTTGGGGTTATTTCGGCTCAGTATAACGAGGAACATTGATTATTAAAATTTTGGTCCCAATTTTGAGTAACTTTTGTGACGGTTCTTATAAAGTGTATGTGAGAATGCGTCACGAAACTGTCGTTATAATATTAAATATCTAACAATAAGTATTAAATGGGTGTAAAGGAGTCTAGACTAAGGATTCTCGGAATGTCTTGTCGAAGATCGTTGCCTTGACAGTTACAATCAATTTATTATTTATCGTATGGCATTTACAGTTACTTTATTCAATCAATCATTAATCTAGAGATTGAGGTTTGCGCAATTTGTCAAACGTAGAACGGGGTTTGCAGAGGGCTCGCTTTTTTTCGAAGAATTAATAAGTTTTGGGTTATTTCGGCTCAGTATAACGAGGAACATTGATTAAAAAAAATTTTGGTCCCAATTTTGAGTCACTTTTGTGTAGGGCTTGCATTCCGGAATTCCGGAATTTCAAAATTCCGGAATCTCGGACAAATTTTCCGATATTACAATTCCGGAATTGATACAACTGAATATCGAAAATTCCGGAATTGGTTTTAAGTACTTTTTTCAGGTTTTAATACGTTTATTATTGAAAATTGTTAAGAAACTACACTATACTGGTGTTTTTGTTGTTAATAAGTGCCTCTTAGTCATTCAGTGAACTATAGTATAGGTATATTTTACTTTTCCGTTTGCTAAAGCAGTGGAACAATATGGGCTCATAAAAAAAAGCAAAGCGATTTAGTTGCTTAGAATAGTCAGAATAGTCTGAATCCTACATAAGCGAATTTTAAGAATTGAAATTTAAAAATATTTGGACTTTTTATCTTCGATTCCAATAGAAGGTTTTCTATATCAACGATTTCGGATCCTGTAGAAGCATACAATATATGATATTCTGAATCATAATTAGGAACCAGCAAGGAAAAAGCCAAACTTCGACCTTCAACTTCTTAAACAACACCACTACGTTAGTACGTACCGTACTAGTGGTTAGGAAGAGTAGGAAGCTGTTATATTTAACTATTTCATAAAATTATGCATCGAATGGTTTGCTCGCAACTATATTTTCCCCAAGTAAATACCCCGTATCATATAAGTGAATAAAAGTAACCATTTTAAGAAGGTGGTAAAACAAGAGGTGAAAAAAAAAGTACTTCAAATTAAATTTCTCTTAAACAATACTAACTTCAATAAACGTAACGTATCAGAATTTCACATTTTTTGTTGTTATTTACTAAAAAAACGAATAAAAAATTAAAAATACGATAAATCCTAATTCCGGAACCAGTTCCGGAATTCCGGAATTAGAATCCAATATCGAAAATCAGTTCCGGAATTGGAAACCATCCGATATTGCAAGCCCTACTTTTGTGACGGTTCTTATAAAGTGTATGTGAGAATGCGTCACGAAACTGTCGTTATAATATGTATTAAATATCTAACAATAAGTATTCAATCGCGTCCGATATTTTGCCACGTTTTGTCGTGTCGTGTGATACCTACTTATAAAGGTATCATTGCTCGTGTATCAGTGGAGTCAACGATTTTCGACAAGTCGACTGAAGTGAGTAAGTTTTATCAATCAGAGCTAAGCACAGAACGGCCATTTTTGTACAAATTGATCAAAGAGGAATCCAACAGATATAACCAACCAACTCATGCGACTATAAAATAACTCGTTGGTTAGGATATCATGAGGCGTATTCAAATTTTAAACATATCATAATATATTTATAGATTCTTGACTCGACTCACTGATAATAATATAATATTTTTGTAATTGAAATGCGACTCCTTAATTATTAAGGAGGTATGTAATCGATTAGTTCTATACTTTAAGCGCATGTTGTACACTTGTACAGAGTAGGAGCTAGTGGAGCTCTTAGGTCGCGGACTGGACGCAAGCGTCGCGAGCGGCAAATCAAAACTAATAACATTGTACATTGCGCTCTACCAAATGTATAAAATGAACGGCTTTGGTTTGCCGCTCGCCACGCCGCGTGCCGCTTGTGTCCAGTCTGCGACCAGGAACCTATCTGTCCTAGCCAGAAGCAAGTAGCGATTAGCGAAATTGGCTAGTTTCTCTTAGAAAAAGTATCTTTTGCTAGAAAATAATCGATCGCTAGTCGCTTTCATACTGACAGTTGCCTTTCTGGTTCGCCTGGGCCTGAATGGCTTGTGGAATTAGGTACAACTGAGATGTGTCAATGACAGCTACCTAACTAGGTTTAGTTGAGACAGGTTCACGGTCCTTTGAAACTAGTGTAGGCCAGGTTTTACGGAGCCTCGGTGGCATCAGGCAGATTACATAATGTTATAGGAGATACTTCACTCTATGATAAAATTAGAACATCTTTATTGTGTATTCTGTTATAATATGTTTTCTAGTAGTTGGGTACAATGGGTACATTCTTTGAACAGGTGTTAAATAAAATCTGGTAAATTTATACTACCCCTTGCGCTTATTAGTAAAATTAGTTGATTGTACAGTACAATCGTCCACTCTTTGAACTGACAAACTTTATTGCAAGGACATAAGGTCTACTAATTTTCAGTTATGAGTGTTGCTGTTAGTACTTTACTTTACTTTGGTACTTTAGCATTTAATTGGATTTTCGAATTTACTTATAAGGCTTTACTTTTTTTACGGTTACAACATTTGACAATATTTAGAAGATATTGGTATAGTCAAGTCACTTGTATAATTTATTTCAAGACCAAAAATAAGAAACAGCGTTTGAGGTTTTGTTAAACGTATACCAATGTTAGAAGATTTATGCAGTTTTTATTAACATGAGCAATTTCTTCAAAGAGCATTATAAATTTCAAAGTACCGTGTACCTGTACCTATTTTATTAACATTAATGTAATAAATTGTACATATATATGCATAGCATGAATAGCATGTCTTAAATCAAAATTTAGTGATGCTTTAGTTTATAGGTACGCTTTGTTAGAAATTTAGAATGGTTGTTAGTCTTAAATCAAAATTTGGCAAAAAAAGTGGGTTCAACTTCAAACTAGAAGAAGTCAATACGGATCGAATATTAAAAGTTAAAACCCGTGGATAAAAGGGCGAGAAAAAATCTATCTTGTGTCGAGCATTAACAAGTGCAGTATCTGTTATTAAGCAACTTTTATTACATCTGAGATTTCGGCGCCATTTACAATTATTAAACAATTAAAATATCATCCACTCACATAATCTAATATTTATCCGAATTGATTTTAACCATCTTAGACCTGCAATTAGTGAGTATATGAATCAGCTTGTTTCAGTAGTGGATTTCCAGATTTCTACATTTGTATGGTTTTTTTACGCATGCCTTTTATTCTAGGCGGACCTAATATTAGTAACCAGTCTTCAGACATTAACGGTACCAGAGATAATCTTATTTTTTTTGTAAAAAAAGAACTAGTACTAGTCTGCACAGTTGTATATTTATGTTTTTTTTTATGTTTTATATGAAATCACTTTGACTTAGATGAGATGATTGTTTTTTGTGTACACTTTAGATATTTTATTTGTAAAGCACGAAAAGCATACGTAGGTCACTTTTTAAATGACAATGAATTTCAGGCTATCTCTTTGGTTCCTTTTCTCCTGTAAGAATGTTATATTGTATGTCACCATGCTTGATTGAAAAAGTGGTAGAGAGGGGTAGGAGACGGTGGGCGTACCAATTTGATTGGCTATAAATAAAACAAAAATTAGTTATTAAAAAAAACTTTGTTTTTTCACTATGAAAATATCGTGAGACTCAAACATTATATTAAAATTATACTATAATTATTTTTAACGGGATACGTATTTTCACCTTCCACTGGAGCACTAACTACACCGTGTCTGCTGATCGAGCGCGCGACGTGTACTCAATACGTAACCTGTTTAAAATAATTTTGATATAAAATCTCATTTTATCTTTTTTTTTCTTAATTTTTATTTTATTTTACGACGTCTCGGTTCATTCAAGGTGGGTCTAGTACCAAAGTCGAAGACGATGCATGTTCGGTCTGCTCTGGATGTCGGACGGGTACCGCAGATAATATTTAAATTGTTAAAACTTTAAAAAAATACTAGGGTAAACTCGGGAGAGATGGCCTAGAAATGTCTATTTTTGTTTAATGTTTGATTTTTTAATCTTCACAATTTTCGCACATTATTTTAATTAAACCGCGTATAAATCAATCCTGATTACAGTGATTACCTGTAACGTCTTGTTCACGAAAAGAAAAAATACGCCAATTTCCTATAGAAAAAAATATTAACGTACACGACGTAAATTAAAATCAGTTACAAGAAAAGGAAAGATGGACCGCTTTTCAAATTTCTATTAGGTAAGCTGTAATAAAAAAAAAACGTACATATTCAAGTTCTTACAAATTCCGTTTTCCTGGCTGAATGTACTTATATTCAATACAATTTTATTAGTAGTAATAGGTCCATCTCTCCCGTTTTTGCCTCATAGGTATTATAGCGTGCACAGTAGTTTTTTTTTGACACTATTATAAGACTGACTAGTTTTGTTAACTTAATAAATTACATTTGAAAAAAAAACTTAATTTGTAATCATGAATATCACTAACTATCGTACATTAGTTATTTTTTGCACGATTTAGTAGTAGTGTTGTAAAATTTTGTGTATTACCTACATGTAATTACTAGCACTGTTTTATGAAGATGCGAGGTGAAGTGATTTTCCTATCGTATTTGATAACATAGAAATAATATAACTGGCTTCCTTGATTAGATGACGTCTAATGTTTTTAAAGATTTTGATAATACATTTTCTGTATGGGTGGTCAAGAAACCGAGCGGCTCTTTAACGGCCAGAAACCCAACCGCGAAAAACGAAAATCGATATTTCTTTATCTGCCTCTCTATCGCTCTTGCATATTCGAGCGATAGAGGGGCAGGTAACGAAATTTCGATTTTAGCTGTAGGCCCTAGACTCTCAACGACCCATCAATTGGGTACCTGAATGCAGTCTATGTTTTATTAAATAATTACGAGAGATATCTGAATCCTACTGTTTAGCAGAACACAAATAGATAAGTACATCACTGGATACATTTTGTTAATATTAAAATCGTTAATGTTAAATAACTCGCGGTAATCGTTCCATTAGATTGCGAAAAAGTGATAGACGTACTTTTATTTTTATATTTTTATGATAGACGTACGTGATTTATTTGGGTCTATTGTTTCCCAAAATGTTTAGTCATAATGTATTGTTTGTCCGCATTTTCATTAGTAATCATTTGTTTGTTTCAAAAACGCGTAACTTCTCAGGATTGCCATAAAACAAACCTAACCTATCTATAGGATAACCTTACGAAAATCCTGAAAAGTTAACGGTTTCAGTTTTATGACTAATGATAATATGACAAACAATACATTATGACTTAAAACTTTATGTCAAACAAAATGACCCCGATTTATTTCTCTTTTTCTCTCCATTTAAAGTTTTCCACCATAAATTTTCTTGCAACCATAACTATAATTATACACCGCGCATGTTGCGTGGCAACGTCAGCAGACGATTTATATTATCGCAAGTGAATCATGCCATTATACAATTTACGCCCTATTGTGTCATTATCCTAACACTAGAGACACACGAGCGTTAATGCATCACTTCACACTTTGACACTGTAACATCTTCAAGGCAACTTCGACCTTATCCGTCATTCTATATGAGGCACATTTGTCTAGTTTACCCTATCATAGCTACTCTTTCGAAGATGACGTCAAAAACAAATGTGTTTGCACAGTTGTAGCAATATTTAGTTAAATGTTCCAACAATCGTTAAATGGTTTCAACGTGTCAGGCTTCTGAATCAGTTTTCAAGCATTTTTGCGGAATCTGAATCGTGCGATTGTTACGATTTTATCGCCGTTTCGCCGTCTTATCGTTCGGATTGGACCATTTACACAATCTTAAAAATGACGTCTAATCGTTAAAATATAGCCGCTACAGTTTTGAGTTTATCATACTATGTAGTATGCAAAAAACACTGGACTATGTGTATTTATCACGAACACGTGCCATATCAAGTCGCTAGCGCGCGACACATCGTCTTGAATCTTTTGTGTCTAATCTCGATTGCACAGTACCAAAAAAAAAACGGACACTTGTCGGACTCGCCCACCGAGGGTTCCGTACTTTTTAGTATTTGTTGTTATAGCGGCAACAGAAATACATCATCTGTGAAAATTTCAACTGCCTAGCTATCACGGTTCATGAGATACAGCCTGGTGACAGACAGACGGACAGACGCTCAGCGGAGTCTTAGTAATAAGGTCCCGTTTTTACCCTTCGGGTACGGAACCCTAAAAATGTAGCGCTGGAGATACATAATTCACTATAATCAGGATGAAACATACAAAGCATCTTTATTATACTACTGGACTATAGTGTATTCATCACGAACACGTGTCATATCAACTCGCTAGCGCGCGAAACATCGTCTTATCTCTATCGCACAGAAACAAAAAACATGTAGCGCTGGAGATACATAATCACTATAATCAGGATGAAACATACAAAGCATCTAATTCTAATCCTTTCGCAACTTAAGATTAAAATCTAATTTTAAAAAACCAGACCGCTAAGCAGACAATATTAAAATTTGTAATTAATCCATGCCACTTTTACATGTATGACGAATTTAACGACCTTTTAATTGTAAAAAAAATATTAAACTGTCAAATAGACACACTATTTATTGTATTATCTATGTACACTTGAGCCACATGATATTCGGTGCGGTTGAAAGTGGGTTGAAACTAATTAATTGGTACCTCGTAAAAGTCTTAGCGGAAAGCAAGAAACACAATAAATGGGTCGAGAGCGCCACACAACCTGCGGAGGTGGGTCAACATCGCCGTTGTGTAACCGTGCACTTATTGACTGGCTTGGATGTGATAAGGCTTAATACAAGTTAGTTTTCAATGGGTAAAACAGAGCAGATTTAAATTTAGTGGTCCGCCGGCTACTATTTACAATTTGCTTAAAATTTGCGTTTTGAGTCCGATCTGTGCATTCGGGGCGAATTTTTGAGTAATAGGAAACTATAGCGCTGGAGGAAACTATAGGTATCTTTTTTAGCTCTGATCCTTGGTGCAATTCGATGCTTTAAAAGCGACATTTGTCTCGAAGACTGATTGTTCTTACATAAAACTCCCGAATAGAACCATTCGTAGTCTGCTTCCTCATTTAGACTAACTATCTCATTTAGAGAAACTGACCAGTAATAATATTTCTTTAAAAATATATTGGAAAATACTATGCCTGTTCATTTTCCTTTTTTACATTCGATAAATAGATTTGCTAAGCTATACATTCGATATGTTAATGGTCAAGAAATATTGGCGTTTAGCACATTTTATGTATATTTCACGTATTTCTTCGCTTAATCACGAATAAGTTATTGACCGAAGATATTTCGTATATAACTTAGCTTCAGCGCCAGATCTTATAAATCAATCCACTAACTTTATTCACATCATATTCACAACGCGTTTTGAGTTCCTTCCAAAAGTGATCTCACATCCCAAAGCGATCTGAGTGGCCTACCGCGAACCACGTTCGACGTGTTGCCTGTCAAACTTACGTACGAATTTACAAGTGCGACAGAGAGGCAACACGTGGGTAGGCCCTCTGAGTGGCTGTCTGAATTCCCCCTGCGTCCTTCAGTTTCTTATTACCCTAACTTCGCTGCCGGAAAAACAATTTTTGGCTGGCAAGTATCGGCATTGAAGTTGCGGCCTCGCGCGGCCATCGAAACTTGTTTGTTGCGAAGGTCTTAGATCTATCTAGAGTTCTAGACACAGCGTCAGCCAAGTTCACAAGGCCAAAAACCTATTTGACCTACACACATGTTGTTTTGCATGTCCAATTAAGATCTGTTGATTATTAAATACCATTAATAAGAGACCTCTCACCATTCTTGAGACAATGACTTCCAATTTAGAATTAAGTAAATTTTGGTACTACTAGGATCACATATGTGGGTCTTGTGGGTACTAATTTTCGTGACAGCATCACACGTCATGTTACAAGATTTGCCATGTCACGAACTGTTAAAACACTGTGGAATTGCATCCTTATAGGCACGACAAATTAATACCAGCCAAGTCTACCTTATTACGTCAGGATAGTTAAAGTTGGCTTCTAATGTAAAATTAAAAGCCGTACGACTTGGAAACATGACGCGTTTCTTTACGTTGACAGCTGTCAGCGCTATTTTTAACGTTAATAGGTTCGTAAACACAAAAGTATATTCAACGTTCGTTCCACGCTACAATAGTTACGATCACGTTTAGTATTTTTTATTTACTGCAATGGTGGTAAACAACCATACGGTCAACCTGATGATGAGCGGATGTTGATGACCAAGGGATTACGTGCCGAAAAACGCAACGACGTTAAATTGATAGATGCATAGCACTTCTTGCTTACACTATTATAAGTACTTGCTTGCACTTGTATAAGTCGGCAATAAAGGCAAAAAAATATGAACGGTTTTTAAATATTCAATACGCTTTTTCAATCAGTCCCTTCAAAATCTTTGGGACAGCTACTGTACTGTCACTGTCACCAATGTCACCATTGGAAGTCTTAGGTACAAAACGGAGAGTGCAAAAATATCTGAGTCAAATATTTGGTCAGATATTTTGCGCGCTGCGTTGTGCCGGATATTCTTGCAGAGTACTTTGATGCAAATGAACTGAACAAATGTGTTCTGTTCTTCATCTTGCTAATTACTGATTTAACAATGAATTAGGAGGTTTCTGGCTATGATAATCAATACACATAAACACAGACGGTATTATGGAAACGACCTAGACAAGCTAGCAACTATGTACATGCATCACTAGTCTATGAAATATTCATATTTCTGGATACGGACATTGCGGGTGTTGTGCTTAAAGAAGATAGGGGATACCATGTCGTCCTTAACCTATCGTATGTATGTGGGGGTCTAAAATCGAAGGTTTAAACCTCCGTCGTATCGTATAGAGCAGAAACAATTGTTTTCGAAAAAATCCAAAAAGAACGACAAAATTTCGGCAGAATCTTTATCATACACAAACGAGAGGTAAATTAGTCAGTTTTTGAAATAAATATTACTGGTTTTTAAAATTTTAAGCAGGCAAGGCTTTTAATTGAAATACTATCAAACAAGTTTACATGTTGTGAAATGTTACTTAAAATAATATTTTTATTTTGAAGATCAGTGGACTATATTCTAAAACTGGTGTCTACATTCTTCTAAAACTATTTGTATTAGTACACATCATGGCTTAAAAATCTCGTAACCAGGCCATAAAATGCAAAAAAAGTACACAAACTCTCACGAAAAGAACACAGCAGAGAGCCACTAAACATGTTCACGGGATTAGTTGTCAAGCGGACCCCAGGCTCCCATGAGCCATGGCAAAGTGCCGGGATAACGCAAGGAAGAAGAAGAGAGCCACTAAACATTCATACAAAATATGTTTTAGCGTAAGGCCAATGGATTTGGAAGCCTTGAACATTAGATGTTACCTAGAAATACGGGTTTTACATGAACATTGAACTTAGAGAGGCGTTATAAAACCTGCTCGATTGACGTTACGAGACGACAGTGACGTCATAAGACGTAAAACTTGTTATCCCTTTCAATCGAATGACGTAAACTTTTCGTTGATAAGAAAATTCGCTCTATTTTGATGCTGGAATAATTTTCAGCGTCAATAGTATGCTTGACGTAGATATTTAATATCAAATTAATAATATATGTGAGAGTTTTAGGACAAAAACTATTTTATATATTACATTTTTGTTTAGGTTCAAATAGTAGGTATCTGAACAAAGGCTTTATTATCATGGCATTAAAGTGCATGATCAGATATTTAAGAGTACTTTGGCCGCTCCGATATATCTGATGGCGTCTGTACTTAACACAATACGAATCAGATTCATGCAACCACGCCTGCTAGTCCGTATATTGAATAACTTCTTAAGGGGCCCACAGATTACCAGTTCGCCGGACGATATCAGTCTGTCAGTTGTTCGGAGCTGTCAAATTTTGCTTCTAACTGACAGGCCGATATCGTCCGGCGGACTGGTAATCAGTGGGCCCCGTTACCAACTTAATTGAGCGGGGCTAAAAGGTCCGCGCTCCGCAGATAAAAATAACCCCTGACATAAGCCCGAATTGTATGTAACTTAACTCCCAGTAATAAAACAGCGTGTAATAATAATACTCCCAGTAATAAGCAGTTTTACTGCATAAATTGGTCTTTTTATTTCCTAATTAACTAATTAGAAAATGACTAAAAAGCATCACAATTTTGGGGGAGGAATTTCTATTGTATGTTTTTAGCGGCGGGGGTCTTCGCATTGTAAAATATATTAACCTTTTGAACGCCAAGAACATCTAAAGGTGTCGTTAAGACGTTACTAGTCGTGCCCGCCACGCCAAGGACCACTATATAGGTGTTAAGGGACCCACTGATTACCAGGCCGCCGGACGATATCGGGTTATCGGCCTGTCAGTTGTTCGGAGCTGTCAAATTTTTGTTCTAACTGACAGGCCGATATCGTCCGGCGGACTGTTAGTCAGTGGGCTTTATGGCGGACGCTGTCAAAGTAACCTTCACACTTACGAGTATAGGGTTTACATTAGCTCGCTTGCGCCCGGGATCTTGGCGTTTGAGTGATGTTTGTGTTTATGATATAAAGCGTTCATAGGGTTAATACATTACACGTATAACTTACACTTGTATATTATGTGATTATGTGTAAGCTTGACCTTTATGAATACATTGAATGATTTTAATCTCGGGAGCCAGAATTATAATTATATACCAACTTTTCAATGTCAACTTTGATGTATGAGAGAATGTTGTGTCACCTCTGTCACTTACCTAGCACCTAAATGTATGTAGTTTAAAACTTTAAAGTAGTATTAAAGATTTTGTATTTTGCGTTCTACAATAAGCTTCAAAAAATAAGAACTACTTATGTTTAAAAAAATAGCAATTTACGGCCCTTAATCCACTAGAAATACGCTAAAATCTACCAAATTAAGTTGTGTTGTGAAGTATACTTAAGCTTAGATTAGTTCCAGTGAAAGGGCATTAACCCTGAATGAAAAAAAAACAACACTTTTTACCGGCATACCTTACGTAAAACCAAAAACGAATTTCTAAAGAATATCACTTTCAAATAATTGTCAATCAACTTCCAACTCTATACAACAAAACACTAAGTCCATTTTCGTTGAACAGGCGGCAAGTTCTCATCCGGGCAGTACACGTATAAGATCTACCACTTGGCGTCGAAGGTGCCGGCCTTCATCAGGCTGCTGGCGCCCAAGGGGTCCCTCGAGGTACACGAGGAGGCGTGGAACGCTTACCCTTACTGCCGGACTGTTCTTACGGTAAGTGTGAAAGAGATATTACAGATTATATAGGTATTAGTAAACCCTTTGGCGCGCAGGCTGGCTTAATGGCCGTTTTCCACGAGTTGAAAGTTAACGAAAGTAAATTGGGGCCAGGTGTGGAACGCGTATACCTTTACTGCGGGACAGTTCTTACGGTAAGTATGAGAGAGATAGGTTAATTACATAGATTAGGGAAAACGTTTTTCACTGTGACGCTCTTAGAAGTTTGTTTGCGACGTCCCTTCTCTTCAATGGCTAATAGTGCATAAGGGTTGAAAATTCTCGAAAATTTCAAATCGTTTTTCAGGACGTTTTGAAATTTTAGTTTTTTCCGTATTTTTCAGTTTTTTTGGGAAAGAAATGAAACTTTTTTAAACGACAGCGTCAAAGTCAATAGACATTTTCACAAACGATCGCCAGCCAGCATTTAGATAACAAAAAAACACACGACTAAGCAGGTGTAGTTACCTAAGCTATGGATTAAATATAAATGGAAAAATTCACAAGTTCTTTTCAAAGTCCGTTTTTTTCCGTTTAATTCCGATTTTTTTTTCGGAAAAATATATAAACTAAGTGACATGTTTTTGTTCCGAACAAACTTAAAAAAGGCTTTTAGAAAAAAACGGGAATTTTTGCAACCCTAGTGCCTATAGTACCAGTACTACGCTGTCGAACTGTCATAGAAAGGTAATGTATGTGGATCGCTTCGCGACGCCCATGCAGTGGCGTACCGTGAACTAATCTAGCCGTGGGCGAAGTCGCATCTACGAGGCCCTTTCTTTCAATGTGTCCGAAGGGCCTCGCGTGAGGCCCCCCTTGGGGCGCACGGCCGTGGGCGACGGCCCACTTCGCCCACGCCTAGCTACGCCACTGCGCCCCTGATATGATGATATGATGACGCGACCCACTGGGGGCGTCGTGACGCAATGTTAGGAAAGCCCTGTGCAGTCATGTGGTGACCTTCCACAACTGGAGAGTTCATGGAAGGACGTTTGCGCAGCTTAATATGTGTCATGCGCACTTAAAAACTAGCATACTAATACACCCAGTGTCCCGCATCGCAAATCGCACACATTCGAGCGCAAGCGATTCTTTCAAAGGCTGACAAATTGACAATCTGAACAATAAATAAAACACGTAAACAAGAGACACCAGATTAAAGGTTATTGGCGTACGTGACGTAAATGATGTGAAATTGAATAAGGCAAAACCATTTCACTAAGAGCTAGAATCGCCCGCAATCGCTCGCACCATATGAAGGCGTGCGATTTCCGTGACGCCGAGTGCAGATACTGCAATTGGATTTGGACTGTTTTGAAAATGTCGATTCATTCGTTAATGAAGGCAAAAAATAGACTAAGATAAGTCTATTGTGCTTTTTTTGTTATCTTGTTACGACGTCGGACACCGTTGTGTGTCCGACGGACAACTGTAACAGTTTTTTAGAAAACTTTTCTTTGAGCCACTGGAACCATTTTACTGCTACCATGGCAACAACGTACAGTACAAGAAGGTTCATTGACCAACGACAAGATCCTATTGTCGTCACTACAAAGTGACGTACAGATAAATTGTTATTGTATATTTACGGGGACATTTCGTTTACGGCATATCTACAAATATGTACCTACTTAAGTTACTTAACCATGATTTTTGACATGTGACGATAGTCTGGTCTGGGAGCAATAGCACGTTATCTTTGCTGCTTGTTGTTTTACTGCGTTAATACGTCATAAGGTCATTTGAGGCATTATTACCTAATAACTAGAACAGGATAAATAATAGTAGGTACTACTGTACAGAAAGGAAACTTCCTACAAAACCCAAGTTTGACAGCGGTTGAGGCTCGAATCATAATATATGGCACTGGGACTATCCCTTTCGGCTATTTAGGGTTGTCAATCTCATTATCTTATCTGTGGTCGTGCACGCAAAGGGACGTCAAGTTGTGTCAACCCTGATAATTGCTCGGTGCAATGCTGAGCCGAGCGAAGTCGAGTTGGCCCGAAGGGAGTGTGTCAACCCATCCACTGCAGCTTTGACCTAGTCCGCCCATCTCATTTTTGTGCATTTTTTGTGTGGTGGTTTTGTTTTGTCACAATAGTATAAATTGTAGGAAAAACGCGTTTTCCATATAGAATAAAATACATGTAAAGGGGTGTTCATAAATTTTATTATTTTTCCAGAACCCTGGCTACATGAAGGACAATTTCGTCATCTGCATAGAGTCCCTACACTTACCGGACGGTGGTGACCAAACTAATGTAAGTATGCTTATTTGTATGTCTTTCCCATCACGGAACAATGGTGTTCCGGACCTTTGGGAGGCGTGCGCGGAGTCGAAGCCAACACGTAGAGGCCCTTTTGACACTTTAATGAAATGTAAGGGGTACACCGAGCGGATGCTGCCCTTGCCCGTGTCACAGGACGCACGCAAAGGCAGCACCCGCCAGGGTGTAAGTACTGCTGTGCCTGCTTATTATTATTAATGTCACACTGTATAAGAAACTTCAAATAAAAGTAAGATTGTTGATTTTATCTCGGTAGCTTATTATTCTTGTTGTAAAAATACATTATTAATAAACGTATTAAAAATAATATCTTCATTTAACAATTACACAAAATGAAAACAAAAATCTTAGTGTTAATAATGCGATAAATATATTGAAGTCAGATTATGAATACCTATAAATAAAAAGTCCATTTTTAATCGGTGGCCGACTGATTAAAAATGGACTTTTTATTTATAGGTAGGTATTCATAATCTGGCTTTAAGTCAAATTAACTAATTGCTCGATAAGTATTTCATTATCACCAGGTTTCGGCAGAATGATTAAGCCGGGGTTTTTGACCTATTCCATCATATTTACTTCCACTTTCCGTCACAATTTATTAATGATATTAAAACACAATGCAATCCAAAGGAGGCGGATGACAAATGGTTATGATTTTTCCTTAGCCTCGTAAGACACACCATATAAAGTTTCCGAATTTTTTACTTGAACCTTATGCTATAAGTAAATTGGAACGAAATTCGTATGTTTTAAACAGCAATGAAACAAAAGAAATGCTACTTTATTTGGTTAATGAAAGGTTCAAATTAGATTGCAACGAATATGTACATTTTAATGTACATTTAGTCTCAGGAGGTTAGAGCCTTTATAAGAGCCGAGATTATAGCCGTACACGGCGGGAAAAAGTTGATAAGTGGCGAGAAAAAATTGAAGAAAATTGAACTTTATGTAATTTTATTTTAAGTTCAAATTTCTTCAATAAAATATCTCGAGTTATCAACTTCTTCCCGCCGTGTACGATTTAGATTTAGATTAAGAGGCCGAAACAGATTTTAAAATTGGGTATAGTTTTGGTGTTGTTTTGATGACTTTTGATGTGTTTTGACACGACCTGGACGATAGCTCATGCTGAGCGATCCACGCGAAATGCAAATAAAGTCACTTTAGGTATCTGAAGCCCTTAATTGAAGGGATGTTTACAAAAACAACATAAATGACTACACTGGTTGACACCTGAAACGATTAACAATGTTCTTAAAAAAGTATCAACCGCTCTAATAAAGCAGTTATTTTGTTTTTGTAAACATCCCTTCAATTGATAACAAGGTCATATCAAAACGTTCGCTGTTACGTAGACAAACACGATCATATCTGTTATCTGTACAGTTTCGATTTTGAAATGAATTATTTTTTGGTGATTCAGTTTTAGGAAATTTTCAAAATGGCGGAGCTATACCATTTTAGATACGCCTACATCTCATATAATAGCTACTAGTAATAGTAGTAATATTGATGTTTTCTTCCGTTTATATAATGCAAATACGTGTCATGTTTAAGGAAATTACCACAAATACTATAAATAAATCATGATTAATTAGTTAATTACCCACTTAAATGTATACCTATAGATATTTTAAATAATGGAAGAATCTATCGCAATACAGGCAAGAAATTACCTGTAATCTACGGAATCTACCGGACTTGCTGATATTTTATATCTTAGTATAATACAGTCATTAGATAACGTGACGTCATTTAAGACCCAGCTACTATGCAACCGAACCGTTTATATAGAACCGGAATCTTTATAATATGCATAATTACCTATTCAATATTTTTTACGCGAGAAATAAGCATGTAACAGCCAAAGAGTTATTGTACAAGAGATTTAAAGTGTAGTAAAAAATCGTGCTTTAAATTTGACAGCTGTTTCAGGTGTCTTTTTACGGCCCTGTATATTATGCAGTAACTCTGATGAAAGTTGCCATTTCACAATTTAGGGCTCATTTAGACGAGGCGAGAACTCGCATGCGAGTTTCATTACATTGCGGTTTTTGGTCGGTCGGTTGAATTGTACGTAACCAACAGTCCGCAATGTAACTAACTAAAATCGCATGCGAGTTCGCGCGCCGTCTAAATCAGCCCTTAGTTACAAATGTTACAATAAAAAATGGCGCCATGTAGCGCACAATTGTATCTTTGACTTTACGTCATGTATATTAGTTTACGAAGACGCAACGGCTACAATACGGTCTTTTTTTTGGGCAGTCGTGTAAAAAGAGTAGAGCGTAGTAATAGTAACCTATGTAGGTACTTAATAAAACTAGGAAATAAATTAAAAGAAAAAATTAAGGCACTTCAAAATAAAGAAACTGTCTCTCTATCGTACCTCCTAGGTATTAAATCTATTAAAGTCCAAGTTAAAAAACTATAATTATAATAAGCAGCTCTAAGTGATGCCTGTGTTGCCTTGCCAGTAATTGCTGTCACAACATTGATTATCATTAATTCATTACCGACCTATTAGCAACTATACCTACCCACCGTTACACGCAATTTTCCCCTTACTATAATTTTATTACCCGACAACCAAGACGGTAGTCTTTCCGACATCTTTATAGAACGAAATGAAAACAATCTATTTGTGAACAATGGTAGGCGTTCCGTGACCGTGATCTTGGACCAAAGTACGCGTAGATATACCAGAGGGAATCGACTTTTTCTTTTTACTCGTTTTCTCCTGTGTCACAATTAAAACCCCGGTTTTGTGGTATCTAAATTAACAAACATATTCAGATGTAGTGCATAACTAATTGTTTTCCATACTTAGTATTTTCTCGGAAATGTTCGTATTTGTCATGCTACTTCAGTCAACCTCAGTACTTTTTGTACCGAGACTGACTGAAGTAGCAAGACACGTTCGTACGTTTCCGTGAAAATACGATGGAAAATAATTATGCAATACAACTGTATTCCTGTGGCATAGTTATAAGGTGTTTCCACATTGGGCCATCTAAGCACGTCAGTAGATCGTTGTACAACATTCCTTTTAACGAACTATACTACTGTTGTCACACTTTGTTTTGGTAGTCGATTCGATACAATATTCATTATAAATACTCAATTTCCGAGGTATAAATGACTTCCGGTTACTAATAATAGAAGAACACAAAATAAATCTCATCGCAAACGTAAACAATATTATAAACAACTAGTTCTAAACTTCCTTGTTACGAAATAAGGATAGGTTGGTTGTCGAAATATAAAGTGAGCCGATCTCTCGAACAAGTTTGAACAAGATCGGCTCACTTTATATTTCGTCAACTTCAATAAGCCCTATTCGGATTTCGAGATAATCACAAGATCTTGAGACGATTTAGAGATCAACTAGATCTACATTAGATATCGACTAGATGTGACTTGGATATCTAAGTCATAGGGTCTCTATTGTTTCCCAAATAGTTTTAAGTCATAATGTTTTGTTTGTCCGAATTTTCGTTAGTCATAATTGTTTTTTCTCAGAAACGCGTAACTTTTCAGGATTGCCATAAAACAAACCTAACCTAACCTATCTATATAATATAATAACCTTACGAAAATCCTGAAAAGTTAACGGTTTCAGTTTTATGACTATCGATAATATGACAAACAATACATTATGACTTAAAACTGTATGGGAAACAAAGGGACCCCCTAAGTCATAACTTGTCGAAATCGTTCAAGAGGACCTCCAGAATCGCGGAAACGTCAAATTTGACATATCTATCTTACAAATATTTTTAAACTATCCGTATCGTAACTTGTTGAAGTCTAGTCTAGTAGATTCGGAAAATCTAATTCATTTTCCGAATCGAGCCGAATAGCAAATATACGTTAGAAAGTATAAAGGCGAACTTATCCTATGGGGGATCTCTAATTTCGCTATGGAGGAAAAATAACCATAATCCTTATTGAACAAAAGAAACCGCCTCGAACAGAATACAGACTACAAGGACTATAGTTGTGATACACACAACTATGACAAGGACACAGCCAGGGCTCGGAACCGGTTTTTTTTTAAATCCTAAAATATCCCAATATTTTTAATTATTTTATGCTCTTTACGTAGGCCTGAATCATGTATTTAGTTAACAACTTCGTATTATTAGATTGTCCCATTAAAAATAAAATAATAAACCAAAGAACGAAAAAGAACGTAATAATACCTACCGGTATTTTTTGTATGAAGATAACACCGGTTCCGAGCCTTGGACACAGCACATACAAATATAAATATCTAACATAGATAATACATAAACATACATAACATTAGTACCTACATATTTGATGAGATATTTAATGTAACTATAAGCGTAAAAAATGACGCTACTTAAAGATTCATTTCACGACAATCGTGTTGATTATAATATAGATAGTGCATTGGATTAATTTAGCTATATCACTAATTCACCATTATGCTCTATAGTTAGCCGTTATAGTTGTGTCAAAGACTCGCTGCACGTAGTACTCGTATACGTAGTTTTCTCTCTGTCACACCTACCTGCGGCGGGCGGTGTCTCTTTTTTAATTGCTCCACGTGCAGCGAGTGTTTAACACAACTTAAGCAAGGACACGCACACAATGCACACTTTCGACTGGCTTCCTTTTACCCGTGATTTGCAACTTGCAACACAGCCGCTATTGATTTCAAAACTAAGATGACATTATTGTGTTACTACAGCATTGTATTGTTTGTTTGTGTCGTACATATGGCGGGTGACAGAAACCTATGGAAGAGACTGGTCAGCAACATTAGGACATGATGTCACGATCCTCAGCATTGAGGGAACGACTGATGATGATGATGATGATGACAGCATTGTATTTATTGTATTGCCTAATATTATAAAAGCACTTTATTGAAAGCGGTTCGTGCCGAATGAAAACATTCAAACGATACAGAGACCTACGAAAAGTCAATTCAAGCCCTTGACAAAATATGATATAGGTATACTGGGTCAAGCAGATCTTGTCAGTAGAAAAAGGCTGCAAATTTGAAAAATGTAGGCGCGAAAGGATATCGTCCCATAGAAAATTTGAATTTCGCGCCTTTTTCTACTGACAAGATTTGCTTGACCATCTATATTAACCCCTTTTAGTCCCAGGGATCTCATAATAGCCAAAAAATAACCTTGAGGTTTTAATCCTTTACCAGGCTGACATTTCTTTCACAAATGACAATCGAATGTCAGTCTTACTCATCGAAAATAGAACACATGTTTGAAGTGCCGTATGTGGGAATCCCTTAGCCTGGTAAAGGGTTAACAACGGTTGCACTCAATGGGTTAATTGTGACGATTCCCTAGTAATAATAGTACGCAATAAGTTAAATAAGTTAGATTTATGACAGATCTCACGGAACTACCTACCATAAATCGTAATAGTTAATGTACTCAATCATAATTATTCTCTGACATAGATAAATATTCATCATTACAGGTGCACGAGCTACCACCGGAGAAGTTAAAAAACCGAGAAGTCGTCCACATTGACATCGCCAACGACCCCCTCTCGTCGGCCGACTACAAGGCGGAGACGGACCCGACCAAGTTCAAGTCGGTCAAGACCGGCCGCGGTCCGCTGACCGGGCCCAATTGGAAGGCGGATATCAAGCCGGTTATGACGTGCTACAAGCTGGTTACGGCAGAGTTCAAGTGGTTTGGCTTGCAGGTACGGTTTATTATTAATCCCCGACGAAGTTCAAGTCGGTCAAGACCGGCCGCGGTCCGCTGACCGGGCCCAATTGGAAGGCGGATATCAAGCCGGTTATGACGTGCTACAAGCTGGTTACGGCAGAGTTCACGTGGTTTGGCTTGCAGGTACGGTTTATTATTAATCCCCGACGAAGTTCAAGTCGGTCAAGACCGGCCGCGGTTCTCTGGTCGGGCCCAATTGGAAGGCGGACATCAAGCCGGTTATGACGTGCTACAAGCTGGTTACGGCTGAGTTCAAGTGGTATCGCTTGCAGGTACGGTTTATTATTAATCCCCGACGAAGTTCAAGTCGGTCAAGACCGGCCGCGGTCCGCTGACCGGGCCCAATTGGAAGGCGGATATCAAGCCGGTTATGACGTGCTACAAGCTGGTTACGGCAGAGTTCAAGTGGTTTGGCTTGCAGGTACGGTTTATTATTAATCCCCGACGAAGTTCAAGTCGGTCAAGACCGGCCGCGGTTCTCTGGTCGGGCCCAATTGGAAGGCGGACATCAAGCCGGTTATGACGTGCTACAAGCTGGTTACGGCTGAGTTCAAGTGGTATCGCTTGCAGGTACGGTTTATTATTAATCCCCGACGAAGTTCAAGTCGGTCAAGACCGGCCGCGGTCCGCTGGCCGGGCCCAATTGGAAGGCGGATATCAAGCCGGTCACGACGTGCTACAAGCTGGTTACGGCTGAGTTCAAGTGGTTTGGCTTGCAGGTACGGTTTATTCTTAACCCCCGACGAAGTTTGAGTCGGTCAAGACCGGCCGCGGTCCGCTGGTCGGGCCCAATGGAAGGCGGATATCAAGCCGATCATGACGTGCTATGCTACAAGCTTGTCACGGCTGAGTTCAAGTGGTTCGGCTTGCAGGTAAAGTTCATTGTAGCTTGTAGGACCCGACGAAGTTCAAGTCGGTCAAGACCGGCCGCGGTCCGCTGGTCGAGCCCAATTGGAAGGCGGATATCAAGCCGGTTATGACGTGCTACAAGCTTGTCACGGCTGAGTTCAAGTGGTTTGGCTTGCAGGTGAGGGTTGTTATAGGCTCTCGATCAAGTTCAGGTCGGTCACGACCGGCTGCGGCCCGCTGGTCGGGCCGAATTGGCCGAGAATGGCATTTACATAATCGTTTTTAGGGTTCTTCCGTACCCAAAGGGTAAAAACGGGGCCCTATTACTAAGACTCCCCGTCCGTCTGTCCGTCTGTCTGTCACCATGTATCTCATAGCATAGAAAAAGAAGTAACGAAGAAAAGTAACTCAGTACATTGCTACACGGCTTACGTAAATCGCGTTATCTTCGCCGGTACCTCGAATGTCTTCGCGTTATTTTTAGATGGCGTTGTTATCAATAAATAATAGTGACATCTAGTGAGGTAGCAATGAATTACACCGTCAAGTAACCATATCTAAGAATTGATTTAATATTTTGACGCCCGCGCCACTTCAGTTTTGGTCGAGAGGTTTGAGTATTTGACTTGCAATTCTGAGTACTCGGGTTCGAGACCCAGCTCCGGTGGCACTTTTTTTATTTTATTTTACATTATCCGAAAAATTTTCATCAAAAATATATTTTTTTTAATGTAATATACAATTCATGAAGTAAACATTGTTACATCCATAAATGTATCTGAAGAAACCCCTACATACTAAAAATTATAAAAAAATCAAAAACATCCTATATGTAAAAAACATAATTAGTAAAAATATCTTTGTATTTAACGCCATGTATTTATTATGTGAGAGTGTTTGTTCTACAGTGTAATGTATATTGCATTTTGTATCTCAATGAGATACAAAAGACATACCTACAATACTCGAAAGTATGTTTTCCCGAAATGAAAGCAATAATAATCTTATGTTAATTTGTGCTCATTTATCATATCAAAACACTATCAAAACAAGAAGTCCTTGGACTTAGAATATACTTACCGATAGGTATGTAATATGTTTCTCTCAAATAGTTAATATTAGTTGTTCCTGATTTATAGATTTTTCTTAGTGATGCAACGAATAATACTTATTATAAATAGAATCTAGATATTTACCTATCATTGAGATACAAACTTAAAATTGCAGTTGTCCCCTGGACACCAACCTCATTTTCCTTCACTTTAGTTTCGAAAAAAACTCCCTTACTTTAGTTGGGTTTTGTATGAAATATTTGACACAACCTAACTTATGTTTTGAAAGCGTTGACTTAAAATTTTTAACTCCCCTCTTGGTGCTAACGTCAGAAACTAGAATACCTACTCGTAACGCTATGGCTTTTCATGTAAAACTTTATTTAGGCTTATTCTGTTTATTTCATATTTTTACAGCCTACGCCAACACACTTACAAGAAATTAAAATTTTAAATTACAAATAATACTTTTTAAACTACAAACACAACCCCCTAGTCAGTAAATAAACGCCTACATTTTTAAAATTTGCTGCCTTTTTCTATTGACAATGTTGGTGTACCAGAGTATAAATATGTAGCTTTCCAACAGAGAAGGGTCCTTATGGTTCATGTACAATAAGGACCTTTTTATCAGAATTTCAGTTGGAATTTCAGATGGAAAGGACCTTATTGTACTTGAACCATAAGGACCCTTCTGTGATGGAAAGCCACATATTACAAATTATAGTTAAAGCAAATAGGATCCTGTTGTCAACTATCATTGAACACAGAACACAGTTGTGGCAATTCAGCAAATATAATGAAGGTGGGTAGACAAAAATAAAGCATGGATTGAAATAAGGATAAAATTTATTAATGGGTATTAATAACTAATTAAAAATTCTTCATTGCATCGAACTGCATCCATTGAAGCAGGAATTGACAATTTCATGTTTCTCCTCTTATTCCATATAAATAATACTTTGTCACTTCATTTTTTCAGATATAATACATTGTTGTTGTTGATTGTTCAATGGCAACCCGGAGGTGTGTAGGGCCTCCACAACATCCTTCCACGCTTTTCTGTCTTGAGCATCCATCTTGGCCTCGTTCCGGCTCAGTCAGATATAATACATTGACCAGTAGTAACTCTATCCATTGGTTAGCAGGCGTATGATGTTTAACGACATGTTTCCCCTTCTAAATTTAAAACATATTTCCGATCGTTCGCTTTTCGGGTGATAGGAGCTAGAATGGGAGCACCTGAAATCAAAAAAATAATTTGTTGCATACAAAAACATCTTAAAGATACAATTCTGACCAGGGACCGAATACCAGTATATTTTTCATACAAATTAACGGGTATTCAATTTCAGTATCACGGTTGTTTATGTATATTTTTGATTCCTGATGCTATTCACTATATTTTTGCATTTAATTTAGAGATCTTATCAATCACTATCCTTACCTAAATACTATTCTAAACTATAAAAAAAATACTGTGAATGCTATGTGATATTTTATTATTGGTTATACCGGATACCGGTAACGGTCCCTGATTTTTACTACATTTTTGCAGGGAAAGCAAGCATTCATCATAAAAATCATTATTTTTTCAAAATAAAGTCCATAACTTGAGTGTTTATAACTACATCTGTATTTTCTAAAATTGTTACTTTTCAAAAAAATTAAAACAACCTTACATTAAGACCTTTCTGTTGGTAAAACTAGATTATATTAACAACTTACATAGATTCAGTAAAATGTTACTGAGGATTATCTTACATGGTTTGACATTAAGAACTGGAAAACTTATAGTTACAGAATAATTATACTTTTATTACCAATAACTGAGCAACCAATAGATTACATAACCAATAAATTCCGTTCACTAAAGTAAAACCAGCCATGAGTGATTTGCTTCATTATTTTCGACAGTAAATAATTGGTAAATAATGTCAAAGCACCACTCAAGTTTACATACCTAACCGTGTTCACGGTCGTTAGTTCGGGATTGACAAGAGGTTAAAATAAAAAGTTATATGTATAGAGCGTTGAATATGTTTAAATGTTTCAGTAGTTTACATTAAATAACCTTTAATAAACTTACCTGATGCATATTATTAATCCATTTGAAGGCAATATTCATCATTGATTGGCAAACCGTTGACACCCTCTCCTCAGGTTTGTTTGACCTGCTTTAGTTTAATTCTGATGGTACTTCAGGAATCCACAGGAATTCAGTACCTATTGTGAACTACATTTCGAATAATATCAAATACCGAACCGAACTAAATTTAACACATGAAATTAAAAAAGTTCATAATGATGTTATAAACAGACGCTACGCAGTAGGCGGCCGTCGACGCCATGGTCCTGTCCTGAGGGCCTACCGCGACCCACGTACGACATGTTGCCTCCCTGTCACACTTAAGTACGAATTTACAGCGACAGAGAGGCAACACGTCGAACGTGGTTCGCGGTAGGCCCTCTGACAGTTTATATTTAGTGTTGCCATTGATTTTTTTAGTCTCCCTAAATATATCTGTCATGTCATTATTGTTTCTGCTTCTTAATTGCACATGTTAATGGATCAAATAAAAAAATAATGTCCAAAAATACTTTTTAAATATAAATCTACTATAATGTTTGAGTTTTAAAATACATGCCTAAAATTTCCAGTCGTTTTTTAAGAAGCAGCATTATAACAACACCCCGAAGTAGGGTACTGTTTTAATAGAATTACAACCCGTACTTGGTACAGTTTCTATTTACGCAGTTGGCTCCCTAGTGAACATAATTTGTAATTTAAATACATGCGTCCATTCTAGCAACAGCCTAAAAAATAAGCATATTTTTTGTAGAAGATTTTATTATAAATACATTAATACGTTGTTATTATTTATATTAGCTAAGATATACTTAATTTATTTTACCGTGGTCATAATAAGAATTTGAAACGAAACGTTATGCGAACACAATCTTGATAATAAATTTGTGTGTATCTGAACCACGCGGCGTTGCCAAATCGCAATGACCGCCAAACCACTGACTAGACAACGTCGCATCCTGTCGTTGCATTGTATTGTGTACTCATTATTCGAGTTGGTGTAGTGTCAGTTTTGCCATTTCAATGAAACAAAAAATAAATAAAAATATTCCTTTAGTCTAGTTCATGTTCTAGTCTAGTTTTGTATAATTAATGAGTAGAGCTAAATAATTTGTTCAAAATACTGTAATGGTTGATTTAAATAACTAAAATTCATCAATTATGCAGAGTCTATGCGAAAGCCCTACGACTCTTCTCCTTGCACACAGGCTCTAGTACCTAATGAAATGTTCAAATAGACTTTCCAGATTTGAAATTTGTAATGTAGGCAACATAAGCTGAGAAATTTAAACAATCCCATCCACATAAAATTAATTGTCGCCGTTGTGATTTTCAAGCGTGGATAAACGGTGTCAAGTCATTTATTGTATGTTGTATGTGTTTTGGAAACTGTAAAAAAGAAGTTTGAAGTATAAAAATGTAGTTTTTTTAGCAATATTTATTTTTAATCGGAATCCGTTCTTGTATATAAATTTTAGGTTTCTCTTTTTTTTCGTCAATATGGCAACTTTGTTTAGCATACACTGGCACGCACTGGTGTGCACCTTGCGCACGCGCCATCTACCGGAATACGACGTTCGTTATTTAGTCATTTAACTTACAAAAAAAAGGTTCCATCAATTCAAGCCGATTCAAGTAGCCGACTCGTAAAAATTGCCTTAAATGATTTTCCAATTTTAGGTGTTATAAAGTGATAATTTTGTACGATTGAGTTTCATATTTATAAATATTACGAATTGGGTTATTTAAGTGAAACAATGTGGCGAATTCATCAATATTATTTTTCATGAGTGTATAGTAATGCCATCTATGCTTTGGTTAGTCAAACATGTGAGTGTGACTATGGAGTTCCTTCTCTTTCTTTACTTATTACTTTATGCTCATAGCTAGACAGTTGAAATTTTCACAGATGGATGTATTTCTGTTGCCGCTATAACAACAAATACTAAAAAGTACGGAACCCTCGGTGGGCGAGTCCGACTCGCACTTGTCCGGTTTTTTAAAAACCACCTACCTACTTACACAAATTGTATTATTTTCAATCGCAAATAATATTTTCAATAGAAAACAATATTTAGTAAAGCATGATTCCACACGGACAGATTTAATTGGTTTATAGCCCATAGTAATCCAGTAACTTTGTCGAATTTTGTAACCTTGCTCTTTTGCGTCAATGAATAATCCAAGTTTGTGACTTCGAGCGCCGAACGCAACTTTGTCAACCCTGTTTTGTGTGTGTGGGGGGGGGGGGGGGGGTACGATCTTGGATACCAAGCTAAATCAGCTTTGATTGACCTTAGAAACAATTGTGCCAACCGGCATCGCCTGAGACAAAAGTGTATACTCACTGCACTTACTTAGCCTACGAATACAAGTTCGAAAACATTATACATTTTGAAAGGCTTTATCTCGGCAAATATTAGATGTACAGAGACAATTCTAGTGTCTTATTGTAGCAAATTTAGCCTACTTTAAAAACGCCCTAGGAAGTTACTATCAAAAACTAGTATTGTAGGGTTATAATCGGTTATATTTATATTATATTTATTATTATAAATCTAAAAAAAATTGCGGTTTATTCGATTTTTGACAAAGTTGCGTTCGGCGCTCGAGGTCACAAACTTGGATTATTCATTGGGACACAACATCATAAACAAGTCTGAAAAAAATCAGAACTACCGGATTTGACGCAAACGCAAAATGTATAATTTTACTGTATTATAGGCTCACATCTTTATTTAGACCGTTTCGACTGCCTCGGCCAAGTACAAGGCCGAACGCTCGGACTCACGTGAGATAGCGATCAAGGGTAATCAATTAACTGATTAATTATATTTGTGATTCTATTGCGATAATTAATACGTCAGTTAACCTTAAGATTAATAAAAAAACTGTATTATATGTGCCTATAATTAGTTTACATTACGGAAGACTGACAGGGTTTCATGTTGTTTTCTATTGTTTTAATACAATATAATTACAATAAAATATATTCTTAATTACTCTATTATAATCTTAAATGACATAAACAACCGAAGGCAACAACTACTAGTCTTATGACCAAGAGCTTTAACATTAATGTAGATATAATTATAATTTTACAAATAAAAATGAATTTAGATCGAAACTTATTGGCAGACTCTTGGTCTAACTCTAGATATTTTTTAACATATTTTGAACGGTTACTGTGATACTGTCTAAAAACTAAACATACATATAGCATACTAGATATACTGCCCGTTACTGTTATTGAAGTTGGCTTGGGAATAAACAATTATTTTTCTTTTTCCAGAGCAAAGTAGAAAATGTCATCCACAAATCAGAACGGCGGTTGTTCACGATTTTCCATAGGTGAGTACAGTACTTAATAAGTTACGTCAACAAAAACGGTCTTGATTATATCTGAATTACGATTAATTTAGTTAGGTACCTATATTAGTAGAATTATAGAAGTGATATTCATATTTTGTGTGTATGATCCATGTGTTCATTTACAGTTTTAATTCTACGTCAAATTTTGACGAAAATAGTACCTCACAGTACTAAAATGGTATAATTATAAAATTTGGCAAATTCCCTTTTGTAAATTCGTAAAACACATAATGTATGCTGAAATTAGGAGAAAGGGATGTAGCAACTTCCAAAAATAAAAAATAAAGTTAGACCAAGAAAAGTCTGCAGCGATTTTGATAGCCCACGCAGTGCAAGTGTTATTTATACGTCATATTTTCATAGAAGTTTGACGTTTAAAATAACACTTGCCCTGCGTGGGCTATCAAAATCTCTGCAGACTTTTCTTGGTCTAACTCTATGTCATTAGATACAAAACGATTACATTTGATTGTTATAATTCCAGACAAGTATTCTGCTCCATGGACGACTGGTACGGCATGACGATGGCGGACATCCGCGCCATCGAGGACCGCACCAAAGAGGAGCTCGAGCGGCTCCGGCGCGAGGGCGAGGTGCGCGGCATGCGCGCCGACAACGAGTAAACCGTGCGCAACTCCGTGCGTGCGCAACTCCGCGCGTGCGCAGCTCCGTGCGCAACTCCGGGCGTGCGCAGCTCCGTGCGTACGCGAGTGCGTGGGTCGCGAGCGCGCGTGCGCGCCGCCGGCGGGATTACTTTGGCGACGGAGGATGACGCTATAGAAAACTTTATTGAAATTTTTCTTTCTTGTCTAGTGAGATTTTTTATGTGAAAATGATTCAATATATGGTTCCATTCCTACATGAAAAATATGTCTCACTACACCTATAACTGTCATTTTGTCGTCTTGGTTTTTTTTTATTGTTCCTATACCATGAAATTAATGAACAACCTAAATGATTTGGGGTTCAAGGGGAAAGCGTGTACAGGACGTAGTAAGAAAAAAAGGTTGAAACCAAAGAACATGGCATTGAAACGTGAGACTTTTGTTCTTTTTGAAAGTTTAAGTTTATTGACATTTTTTTTAGATTAAATCTTTTCTAAGTAAAAAGAAAGCGATTTTTCAATGAAGTTTTCTAAAGCGATTGGCCTCTGACGCCACACCCCGCCGGAGTTCCTCCGAACGCTCACCTTGCCCGCGCGAACAACTGAGATTGTATAAATTTTATCCAAAATCTACTTAAATAATAAATGTTGTTTACTTCTAAAGTATTCATTAGAACGAGTCATTTCGCAATCTCAGTATACGCGACGGCATTTTGATTAGTTTGATTACCATTAGAGAAATAATGTCATTGAAATGTGGTTATAGATAACTATTTAAATTAGTAACTAATAAGTCGATGTAGTCAGTGGTTAACAGGTAGTGTTGTCGTTACCTAATAATAATTAAACTTAAAATTCTAGACGATGTTTTGGACTATTCGCAACGAGAATTGGTATTGCCAAGTGTTTGTCGTGAGCTTCAAGTTTCAAGAGATTATGTTCTGAAGTTAACAACGTTACAGATGTACTGCATATTTATTTTCCATCGTATTTTCACGGAAACGTAATACGAACGTGTCTTGCTATTTCAGTCAGTGTCGGTACAAAAAGTACTGAGGTTGACTGAAGTAGCATGACAAGTTCCGTTTCCAAGAAAATACGATGGAAAACAATTATGCACTACATCTGTACATTGGATGCTCATGATAAAATATGAATTAACACGGTTTAAATATAATATTCGACAGTTGTATATTTAATGCAATCATGTACACCATTCGAGTCATTCGTCAGTATCACTTAGTGACTAAGGGCTGATTTAGACGGCGCGCGAACTCGCATTAGATTTTAGTTACATTGCGGACTCTGGATTACGTCCAATTCAACCGACCAATCAAAACCCGCAATGGTATGAAACTCGCACGCGAGTTCTCGCACCGTCTAAATCGGGCTTAAGGGCTGATTTAGACGGCGCGCGAACTCGCATTAGATTTTAGTTACATTGCGGACTCTGGATTACGTCCAATTCAACTGACCAATCAAAACCCGCAATGGTATGAAACTCGCACGCGAGTTCTCGCATGCGAGTTCTCGCATCGTCTAAATCGGGCTTTAGTCTCAGCACTAATGTTACGAGAAAATAATCTGTGCAATAATTTATGTGACGACAGAAGAGCGCAAGAGTCGTACATATACTTACCCCTTCATTCACAAACGTTTACTAAAGTTGACAAGCCGATAATAATCGTTTGTCCCTTTCCGACGTATTGGTATGATGGAAAGGGACAAACGATTATTATCGGCTTGTCAACTTTAGTAAACGTTTATGAATAAGGGGATTAGATTTTAATTTGTCTTTCGTGGTAGCATGTTTAATAAAAATGACCAAATTTGATGTTATCCCTAAAATTGACAATTTAACCTTTTGACCGCCACAGTCGGCTGTGGCCGTCATCGGAAAGTCTTGCCAACGACTTTGCCAATGCAATAGGGACTTACGCGGGACTCCGTAAAGTTCAAATTCGCTTAAATCGCGATCGCCTGGCGTCCGCGGCACGGCGTATTCTTTCGCCGTCTGGCGTTCAAAAGGTTAAACAATTAATATGTTGGCCACTTTTATTAAATGATGTTTTTCAGAGTCAAGATTAGGCTGCGTGTTTAACATTTAGTAACACGAGAGACAAATTTAAATTGAATTTGTGTATGACCTTAAGTGAAATACTAGTGGGATATTTAATAATATGGGGCAGTGGCGTAGCGTGAACTAATAGCCGTGGGCGAAGTCGCATCTGCGAGGCCCTTTTCTTTCAATGTGTATTCCCAAGATGATAAAAAGGGTTGGCTTCCGCGAGGCCCCTTTAAGTGCGAGGCCACTTCGCCAACGCCTAGCTGCGCCACTGATATGGGGTGTTGCAAGGTATCTCGGCGCACTAACTTATATTCGGGTAGAGGTCGGCTGCGGGCATGTTACAATTGGTTATTGTTAGTATAATTTTATTTCGGGTTCAGACCTATGTAAATTGCAACACCTTTGAATATAGTGATGGCTTGTATATTTGTATTTGTAAGTTATGTTGGTTTACAAATCAGTATTTTAATATTTGTGTGACATTCCAGATTCTATTGTAACATTTTATAAACTTAAATTAGTTTCATTTGCTGCATCTTTGTTTCCATAAAATTGAAATAGCTCTCTTTGTTGTTTCTTAATATGCAGTTGCATGCATAGGAAAATGATAATTTGCCAAGAATAATGTATTTAAGAATTAATAAGATCTATGTTGTTTTTTTATTTGAATTTTCATATTTTCGGTAATGAACTCAGTCGTATTTAGAAACGTATCGTCATTTTCAGTTACGTTTATTTTTGTGGTCGTGCTTATATATATTATTGAAACTACGGGGCTGTCGCGAGTACTGAGGTTAGATACGTTCGTTGGGGATAAAAGCATCTTGTCTCTGTCTCACTGGAGTCGTGGGAAAGAGACAAAACAAAACCCCATCGCAGGCTAAGACCTTCGAATCGTGAGCCCAAAGTAGTATTTTTGCTTATTGATACTGCACTTTATTTTAATTAAGTTTTTTTTACTTGTGTTGTATAAGTTTTACATCAAATACAGCGTGATATATATTTGAGAGTAGTCTTTTATTAGTAGACATTAGTAATGTCTCAACCCGCTTTTAGCGTCGCATAGAGCTTTTAGTGTTTCAATGTTATTTTGACTTTGAATTTCAACATGTACTTAATGTGTCGACAAACGAGATGAGCACAATTCTGTTCCTCGTAACGATAAGAGAAGATTTTTATGTGTAAGACAAAATTTACTTCCCTATTAATCCATGACAATATTTGGTAGGGTAGATACTAGGACCAACTCTTACGGGCTACTCTTGCGAATATTTCGCACTTTCCTCTAGCTATACCAAAAATTTCAATCCATTTTTTATGATTCAAGCCTTACTTTGCTTCTTTCAAATTGTTATAACTTAGTTGTTGCAGTTACCAAATAAAATAAGTACACTTGAAACAATCCTTTTATTTTTTTATCGCCTATATACATAAACGAATAATGGATTCATCCTTTGATGTTCTAGACGTAATATTTAAATGAAATAATGCATGTTTAATCAATTTTGATTTAGTTACGCTTACCGTATAGTGGTTCCAGTTTTGCCAGGGGCGCGCTGTGCGGTCAGGATGGCCGAGTTGCAATTTTGACACGATAATCCATTCGTCTCGCTCCGACAGCGTTTGATAAAAGGAGACGGGTGCTTCTCGTGACCGTAAATTATTCTGTCTTCTATACTTAGCACAGCAAAATATAGCCGGTCAAACAAGTTTGTCAGTAGAAAAAGGCGCGAAATTCAATTTTTCTATAGGACAATAACCTTTTGTGCCTACATTTTTTAAATTTGCCGCTCTTTTCTACTGACGGAAATTGCTTGAAAGAGTAAAATAAATCCGTACACGGTAAAAAGTTGATAGTTGGCCGGAAAATATTGAAGAAATTTGAACTTTATGTAATTTTATTTTAAGTTCAAATTCCTCCAATAAAATATATCGAGTTATCAACTTCTTTCCGCCGCGTACGGAAATAATCGATTGGGTGGATTATCAGTGTTTCTAGTTGTCTGTGAGTAGGTGCTCGGAACTTTTGCAGTGCGTAAATAGAGCGCTAAAATTGTCAATTTTTAAATGTTTAGCTAATTATTAAAAGTTTTGAAGAGTTCTCGCATTGAAGTATTGTATTATGTAATTATAACATTTGTTGTAAAATGAATATTTTGAGGCCAACAAAAATAAAAATAATTTAACCAGTTATGGATTGTTTCCATTGTAGTTAGGACCTCCTCTAAAGCCCCCCATTCACACTCCTACCGTGTAGGCCGCCTCGTTGGGTAGGATTGTGTATGGGGGTTGCGGACTACGAGCCGTCCTACAAACGGCTAAACGGTAGGACGGCTCGTAGTCCGCAACCCCCATACACAATCCTACCCAACGAGGCGGACTACGAGGCGGCCTACACGGTAGGAGTGTGAATGGGGGGCTTAAGTAAAGGCGTATCCAGATTAGTCAATTTTTCGCCAATCTGAATCAATTCCCCGATCGAATTAGGAGATGCGGACGCAAATGGCAATTTGGCTCCTTGATTCGATTTCCCGATCAAATCAGGACGCAAAAATGACAATTTTCGAAGCTAGTATCTATGGAATGCTAGGATCTGTACGTGCGTTTGTTTATTTATTTATTTATTTTATTTGTTAGGAAAACTTACAGCTAGAGTAACAAGTTATGTAATAACATAGAAACAGTAAGCCAATTACAAGTTTCCACAAGATTACAACAGAATTACAAGTTTCAATGGTTCTAAAATTAAATTGTGTACGGTGTGGACGCTAGACGAGATTGGCGCCAATTATTTTCCTGATCAAATCGACCGATTTGATCAGGCCTCTCTGGATACCACTTAAAATGTAGTACTAATACTAATCACTCATTGAGTCCCTGATTAGTTGACATATATTTGAGTAAAACGAATATTATTGTTTGGTCTTTTATTATTAAAATGCATTAGGCAAAATCTTTGTATTATACATAAAATAAAATTAATATCAAAAATCAATAAAATGCTGTAGCAGATTTTCTTTAAGCTAAAGAAAGCTCAAGAGTTCTCAATAATACAAGTATTATTCACACTGAGTATTAAACAGCTAGCCATATAAAATGCCTTCGTAATAATAATAACATAATGAACTTTACAGCTTGGCAAAAAAGAGTAGAAATTTAAAATTGGCAACACTGTAGTGTCGTCCCGTTTTCTTATATAAATTGGTTTGACAGAGACGCCACTAGTGTTGCCACTTTTTAATTTCTACTCTTTTTGCCAAGCTGTACAAACTTTGGCTACGCTCGATTCGAACAAGATTTTATTTTATTTTAAACTAATTAAATCTGTTTAAGTTCACATTTTAACGTAAGTACCTACTACCTATAAGTGGGTTTATTCAACTTGATTCAAATTGTAAAACCAAATAAAGAGGCCCTTATTTTATTGGCCTCTACAAACGTCACCGATAATTGCATACGATTAGCATTAAGCATAGCACGGACAATCGCATACATTGCTGCATTTGATCGATCGACTGAATTCGCTAATGCTCCCACTTAGCCGGCAATCATCTAAAATCGCATGCGTTTTATAGCAACGTCTGTAGAATCCTTATAGGCCGTAACACACTATTGCACCGCACCGCGACCTTGGTGCGTCGCACCCATAAGTGAGAGCGAGAAACAGGTATCTCTTTTTCGCTCTCACTTATGGGTGCGACGCACCAAGGTCGCGGTGCGGTGCGATAGTGTGTTACCACTTTAAGATAGGTTAATATAACTTTACTGCCCTTCTGCAACAACAACAACGACAACAATTAGATAAATTACCATTTCACTTGTTGAAATTTATCATCTTATATCTAAAGACATTTAACCAACATTACTTCTATTTTGAACATATTTATTGATATACATACATAATATTAATAAATCTATTTCCCATTTTAATATGGCAATTCCAACTTATATATTTTTTCCAAATATAATTTTGCGATTGAGATGTCTTTAGGTCTTTACCAGAATTTAAGAACACAAGTGTTGATATTACAATGCAAAGTAGGTACCTACATTCAAAGTTTGACAAGCTCTGGAAAGACTTGCTTTCAGCAATGCAATATTTGCAAGTTTAATTCTATTTATAGGTATAACACACATTTATTTATAAATATATTTTATTTATAATAGAAAGAATAACTTAGTCACAACAGGCGGCTCTTCAATTGACCGTAATCCTTAGAACAACATTTTCAGTAGGTAATAAATAATAAATGCAGCATCAAAAGTAGCGGATCAGACTAGTAGGTGCGCTTCAAAAGTATCTCTTTCCTTTCTCTAATTACCTGAAGAAATCTCTTCTTCCTCGCGTTATCCCGGCATTTTGCCACGGCTCATGGGAGCCTGGGGTCCGCTTGACAACTAATTCCAAGAATTAAAGTAGGCACTAAAGTCTTTTCGAAAGCAACTGCCATGCCATCTGACCTTCCAACCCAGAGGGGAAACTAGGCTTTATTAGGAGCCGGTTTCCTCACGATGTTTTCCTTCACCGAAAAGTGACTGGTAAATATCAAATGATATTTCGTACACAAGTTCCAAAACCTCATTGGTACGGGCCGGGGTTTGAACCCGCGACCTCCGGATTCGAAGTCGCACGCTCTTACGCGAACTGTAGAGATATATCTTTACTCGAAAAAGTATTAGACGCTGGTATTACTATTGATGCTGACTGTAGAAAATGTAGATTGTGTTTTTTATTAACATTTTAGTTCTATTTATAGGTATAGTTCGTTTTTTAGCATTAGAAAAAAGGTAAACGATCTTGACATGTATTTTAATTGAAAAACACGCTTTAAAAATAAGTCACGGCAAATATGTAACAATTATCAATCTAATACGATCATCTATATTCTTCTGCTTTCATAAGTAATAGTTACTGATTTTTAACAAGCGTTTTTCAATTAAAATACATGTCAAGATCGCTTACCGGCTTACCTTCTTTCTAATGCTAAAAAAACGAACTATAGTGACCATAACTCCCTAGCAAAATCCACTTCCATAGCAAAATGTAGGTATAAAAATTTTCGAAAGCTGAGATGACTAGAACTACGAGGAAGCGATCTGCGGAAGTGCTAGCGCCACCTAGAAACGTTTTTGATAAGTATAACGAATACTAGATGGCGTTTTAAAGCCAGAGCACGCCGGCTGCGTGTGCGTAGACGTGCACGTGCGCTAAAATGTTGTAGCCGTGCACGCACACGTTACGCAAGCAGTGTTCCGTCTCTAAAAGCTGTAGGAGACAGGCGTTAAGGACCGGGACCTTGGTCCGGCCAAAATATCTCTTTCTCGCTCTCACTTAAAGCTGCGGCTTTAACGGACGCATCTTACACATCGTACGTGCGCCGGACTGCACCAAGGTTGCGGTTCGGTGCGGCAGTCTGTAAACACTATTAAGTATAAGGATCTGTATATAAAAGCCGTAACAGACTGCCGCACCTCACCGCGACCTTGGTGCGCCGCACCCATAAGTGAGAGCGAGTACAACATAAGCATCGTAGGCTTCTGTCGCTCACGTGACTAAAAGCCGTAAAGTAACCACAGTCGCGGTGCGGTAGTGTGTTACGGATATTATGTTAAGGTTGGTTAGTCTTATGGGTACCAACTGTACCTATACAATTGTACCAAGTATGAACCCGTTGCTTCAATCATCAACTTCCAACTCTAGCTCTATATCGGCCAGGCTGATGCGACGCAGCGTGTTGATGATCATGTAACGAGAGAGCATAACATACAGGTGCCGGAACCACACCATCTGTGATCGGTGTCGCTTCATGGCGCGGACTACGCGTCGGGACTCCGTCCAGCGGAGGAAGTATCTGAAACACAATTACATTTAGTTAACCCACAGACAAAACATCCTCCAGATTGAGCATAGTCGCGCTACCCCCTCTGCCACGCATACGGTAATTTTACTCCATGTTCGAGTCAAAAGTGTCTTTGTGTGACGTTCGTGAACTCGTTCGTCGTTTGAACGGACCAATCACGGCACGGGACTTCGCTCACCTCGTCCCGCGCACCCCCGCAATTTTGGCATCATCAGTTGCATGAAATAATTGCTTTAAACTCGGTCTAGAGCAGTGGTGGGCAAACTTTCTTCATGGGGGGCCAGAAATTTAGGAAATTTAATTGTAGGGCCCGAATTGTAGCCAAAATTTATTTTGATTTGTGATAATCGTGGGCCAATGCCACATAGCCCATATTCTAATTATTTCATAGGACCGGCGGCGGGCCGGATAAAATCCATTCGCGGGCCGTACTTTGCCCACCACTGGTCTAGAGAATTCCTAGTCTATGAGTTAACCTAATCTAGCCATGGGCGAAGTCGCATCTGCGAGGCCCTTTTTCACTGTGACCGAAAGTGCCTCGCGCGAGCCCCCACTTAGGGCGCCCACTTTGAGCTAAAAAACTAAAGGTTTTGTCACACTGCAGCCCTTTCTTCGCGCCTGCTGCAGTGTGGTGAAGTGTGAAGGGAGGGCGAGCGCAACACCGTGCGCCAGCGCCAGTGCGTATGGGTGGTCAATGGTGGTCAATAGGGTACCCTTACCATTTCTTGTACTTTGTATGTAAACTATAATCAGGATTTATTTCATGACTTTATAAAATTTTGCAAGATGTAGTAGTGTAAGAAATATTGATAAACATAGTGTTCAGTATAGCAAGTTAAAAATATGTTTTTAGTTGTTCTTGACGACTACTTATAGAGTAGAATCTTTGGGATAAATCTGCATGTTTTAAGTTTTATGTCCACTTATAACCATTTGAAAAGCTCAAATATTGAATGCATAAGTATCTATTTCAAGCAATGGATTAAATGTGGTAGAATTCTTAGTACACAGGTGACAGGTGGAAAGCTCAATTAGTGGATTCCCTTACCTTTTGGAAGACAAAACAAAGCTTAGTGGAAGATCTAAGAAGCCCCAGTATTTTCTTAATACATTTACAGTGTCTAGTGTGTATACTGTGCACCCTGAAAAAAAAAGAAAAACATAAATTGATTCCACAGTCACTGACAGAAAAAGTTAAGATGTTACGAGTAGCATATTATTATAAGTGGAGGTCTAGCCATTAAATAAAATAAAAATAAAAAAGCCCTTTCGTTCATTGTAAAATGTTTACATAAAAATTTAAATTTATTAAGAACATTTAACTAAATATTTATTCATATATATGGTACAAAAACAAGTCATAAAACAATAAAAAAAATAACTTAAAATTACAATTAAACTAAATACAAACTATTCTAAAATAAAATTAAACTAAACTAAACTAAATCTAAAAAAGGCCCCTGTGGCAAGGTCCCCAAGATGCTGGCTGCGTTACCCCGCTGAACTGCCAGACTGAAGCGTTGAGCGAGGTAACTGCCAGCTCTTGGGTCCCCAGTTGCGTCCCTGAGTCTCTTTGAAAGGTCTCCAAAGAGACTCAGGGCGCCAGGACCCCACGGACCCAGGGTCTCGACGCCGAAAGGAACAAAACAATATTCGGCGCCGAGACCGCGATACTTCCCAACCTTTGCGTTTTCGGCCGCCTCTGCAGCAGCTGCCGCCCTCGCAGAGGTTCCGTGGAGATGTGACGGGGCCAGCGTGTCTACGCAGGTTGCATCCCACACTAGCACCCGCCCCATACTCCACGGAATCAAAGACATCCCGTCGGGTCTCTTGCCGTCACTTCTCAATATGCCGGTCGGCTCCAATAGAGCAGGCACATTGACCGATGCAAGAGACCGACGGATGATGTCGTTAAGGGCGGCATGCCTGGAGAAGCGGCCCGCGCTCCTCTGGCAGGAGAGACCGTGGTGACCTAACTGGTCTACGTCCGCACCGCAGGGGCAACGATGAGGGGCACACACCGGGATACCTAAACGGAGGCAAATCGAGAGCCGGAGCGTGTTGGGCTCTAAAAAAGTTCCGATTTTAGGAGAAGGATGCGCGCGGAGCCAGTGCCCAGCCTCTCTAGTGCCTACTGCCAAAAGTCTAGCTCTTTCCGCAGCGCCGCCGCACTGGTCAAGAAGGGTAGCTACAGCGAATTTACATACTGGATCGTCCCAATTTTTTTGTGACTCTGGATGTTCAGGGATGTCTTGACCGGGACACGCACGCAGCCACGCATTTTTTGCGACTTCCAAGCCCGAGACCTCATAGTTTGTGCGAAGGATTTTACCTATGAGACCCAACGAACTGTGGACAGACGACAAAAAAGCTGGCAAAGCTACACCAGACATCCTACGGATGCCTAAGCCACCGTGCCTGATGGGAAGGGACCCTTGACACCAAGACCGGTCACTAAACTTAATGTTAAGGACTCTCTCTAAATTATTTTTAATTAAATCATCTACTCGCGATAAAAGATCTTGATTCTTCCACAAAGGACAGCATCGGAGCACGTATGTTAACTTTGGAATGAAGAGACAAAATTTGATAATAGAGAGTGCATAATGGGGACTAATTTCGAGTAAACGATGAGAATTATCCTGGAATTTTGATACAGAATTTTGAATGTAATCAGGATAACTTTCCTCGAATATTGGGGATCCTAGGAGGCAAAGTGTACGTTTATCGAGAATTTTAATATTGGGGGCCAGCTGATTGAACCTTTGTATCAAACTATTGACATCGAGGACGCAGGAATCTGGAATGTAAAGTTCGCATTTATCGAAATTTAAAGTTAGGCCGATGGATCTGAATTTATCGTTTATCAACGAAAGATCGCCCAGTACAGAGTCCACGTCACCTCCTAGGGTCCCATCGTCCAAATACCATACGTTGAATTTTGATGACAAATTTTTAATTATTTGGTTTATACCTAAACTAAAAATTGCCGGCCCCAGGGGATCTCCCTGCTGGCAACCGACTTCAGACGACAAAATTTAAAATAAAACTAAAACTTATAATATGTGTTTTACTAATGAATCCCTAGTGGGTATAGGCCTCCTTCAGTGCCTATAACAATATGCTAAAAATAAACAACCACCACAACCAGAAAACGGAACAAACCAGAAAGAGTCAGAATTGTGCCGTAGGTGTCCAAAAGCCACGGGAAATCTGTTGACTTTTATAAAGATGATGATTTTAATACATAATTAATGATGGTTTCCATGTAATTAATTTAATTTATTTAATAATCTTTTATTTATTATTCTGTAAATAATGAATTCTGATTTATTGTATGTATTTTTTTTGTAACTGTAGTTTATAATTATCTAGTTTGTAAGCAATTTGGTGCACCTGATACTCTTATAAATGACTAATAAATAAATATTTAATTCTGGAAATGTGAAATACTGGAAGGATACTAAAGGTTCCATCACGTTTTATATGTAAAACGCTCACGCCCCGCCCGGAAAACGCGCCTGTGTGACGAAGCCTTAAGGAACTTAGATTAGAGTTATGTTAACAGTAAATCAAGGCTGGGAACCGGTTTTTTCTTCATACAAAAAATACCGGTATTATTACATTCTTTGGTTAATTATTTCATTTTTGATGGGTCATGGGATTTAAAAAAAGACCGGTTCCAAGCCCTGCAGTAAATAATATATAGAGAACTTACTTTCAGGCAAAAGTCTCTCTACAAACATATAAGCTATAGCATAAAATACTGCTGAATGGTTTGGGTGTGATGAAACCCCACCCCTATCAAATGACACTAGTGTGTCTATGTCCAGAGACTCCAATTGATGCTGTATCAGCTTGGCAATGACGGCCACTGGCCACTGCACCTTTGGGTTGTCTGGGAGTCGTGTGTCTGTGACGAGGCATATGTTATGGTCGGGCACTCCAAGCTCAGAACAAGCAAGCCATAGCTCTTTACTTCGTAAATTTCCTTTGCCCTCATTGTTGCCTGTAAACAAACATTAATATAATATAGCTATAGTAAATTCTGTGGAAATGCTGGATAGGACATGTTTTATGAAGCCCAAACAACCACCTATCCAAGCTGACTTGGAAAATTCCCTGAAAAAGGGGGGCAAGCTCGCCCACATACCACCTGGAAGCGCACAGTGGAAAAGGAGGTTGCACTGGTAGGCCTTGGCTGGGCGAAGCTGGAGGAGGCCGCGCTGGACCGTGAATAATGGAAATCCCTTCTGAGAGCCAAATGTCCTTGATGAGGGATAACAGGATACCATCATCATCATAATAACTGTGCTGATCTATTATGACTTAGCAATCTGACATTCATCTATTCTTTAAGTTTTAGTCGTATTTTAATTTAAGGTAATAAGTTGTTTATTATTAAACAGACAGTCATATATTACTAAAGGTAATTAGTGTAATTACCATTAGAAAGACAGAGCAAATACACGTCTGCACCCTGCTCGCACAGTCTAAATATCGTAGGGCCGAAGAACATGCACTCGTCATCTGGGTGTGCTACCACGATCAACACTCGTTTCGCTCGAAGCGCCCCCCGAGACCGCGTCGGTAGCCGACGTGCGTACCGCCGATACACCACACAACACACCAGCAGATACCCCAAAACCCAGAAACTTATATACAACGCAAAACTTCTAAGGTACAATACAGTCTCAGCCAAAAATTGCACGTAAAAATTGTCTAAACTATCAAATTCTAAAGTTGAGCCAAAGAGGAACATTTCTGACTAGAATGTAGGAAAACTTTGTTCCAAATAAATACAGTATGCTACAAATAACTGAGTATCATTGGGATAGCTCTAATTTGAACATTTTATTATGGTACTTTTCGGCTCATTTTTGTATTATTAATGATAAATTAATGGATAAATTACATTGGTTTCGCGACTTTCGCATATTTACACGTCAGTTTGACAGACATGTCATGGTGAAGCTGATGGCAACACTACTTCGATACAATACAGACGAACGGTTATTCGTCCGGGACCAAATCCGGACTCAAATTCCTAGTGTGGACGGACACTACACACATGATAACAATTTTTGACAGTAGCTGTACTACCAATAACTGTCAAGTGACAAAGGGAGGATCGAGATCGTTTTCTTCTATCCAGTTCTGATTTATTGTTTAACTCCATATTTTTATCTTTTTTAGTTATGTGTATTGCATCAAAGTCACAAGGTTTCCGTAAATACAATAACATTGTAGATTAAGGCTGCGTTTACTTGTTGATCAGCTATCAAAAAACAAGCAAAAATGATTCAACCAGATTACACTTCGGCAATGGGTTTGCTTTCTCATCTCAATTCTGATGAATTGAAAGAAATATTAAACGACGACTCTAAATTTGATTCTGTGCTTAAAGATGTGAAACAGGTAAGTGAGGCAGTTTAATAAACTACTACAAATTGTTTAGTTACTTCCTTGATGAGTCAGTGTTTTTTTCTAGCAGGTAGTTAGTAGAGGCTCTTTCACAACTGATAATTATGAGGTCAGCCATTATAATTTATGTTGATTTGAAAACATTGTTTATGCTTGCATTAAAAAAATGCCTGAATGATGTTGATAAGGGTTAAAGTGTATCTAACAGAGGCATAAACACTGATGCAAATTGTCTTAGTAAAAATGATCACCTACATGAATACCTGTTTTCAAAATCAGTTTGGTTTGGTTGTGGATTAAGCTCCTACTGCCATGGTGATACTAAATTATAAAGGTTATAAAGTTTTCTTTTCTGAAAAATAGACACAAAATATTAAATTATCATCAAAAGGTACTATTAAAAACACTAACATTACCATTTTGCTAAAATTATTTCAGGTAAAAGACTGGGAAACCGAGAAGGAGATGATAATAGCTAGCAACCGGTCCCTAGCGGAGTTCAACCTGAAAATGGAGCCGCAGCTGCAGGAGCTCAAGGCAGCGGTGCAGGAGCGCTCCGAGGAGGGAGAGGTACTCTGCAGTCGTATACAAGAACTGCTAGAAGAGTACAGTAAGTTTTTACACATAACTTTGGTTTCAATTAAACTGAATTAAAGCTAATTTTATGCCACGGTGTTTTTAATCACTCACGCGACATGTTTCGGAGAGCGTAGGTCTCAATTTTCAAGCACTAACAGTGCATGACATAGGCTTCCCTAGCTCAATTGGTTAAGAGCAATGCACGGATTGCAGAGCTTGCGGGTTCAAGTCCTGCCGGAAGCATACATTTTTCCATTTTATCCTTTAATATGAAAATTTGTAGTATGACTCTCAGAAACATGCTTGTTAAAAAATTGGTTTAAGTATGGTTAGGTTCACAAATGCTTTTTATATTTTTCAGAATCAAAATCAGCTGGAATCTCACTTGACACAACACAAGCACTGCTCCAGACGAGTGCTGCTGAATCTGAAGAAAAGTCTGAAGAAATAGCACAGGACTATCTATCAGGAAAAAAATACGACGGAGAGCAGTTTTTAGAGGCCTTCGAACCTGTCCGCAAGCAAATGCATCTCAGAAAATTTAAAGCAGAGAAGATGAGTGAACTGATCAGAACAGGAAGCAGAAATTCCTGTGGTAACGGATTCTCGAAGCCATACCTACCCTATCCTAATTATGGACCCGGCCAGAGTGCTCCAAATGTGCCATATCCTATGGGGCCTCTAAACATGCCTATGCCAGGAATGTATGGAAACCATTTCTGATTTCTGAAGCATTTGATCTAAATACTATTTTAAATATTGTCCTTAGATATAGAGGCAGTTCTTTACCATAATAAACAGCTGTAAAATTTATAACTTAAAGATTTGAAACTCTGTTTTTTAAGTACACTACATGTTGGTGCTTACATAGTGAATATGTGATTTATTCAAGAAATAGAACTTTTAGATACTATGAGATAATGTAGTTTTACAAAGTATCTTATGCATAAATGATAGAAAAAGTAAAATTAGGTAATGTTAATAAGTTTAGATGCCTACAGCTTTAATTTAGTCTGTCAATAAAACCATACAAGTCTTGTATGTAATTAAAATTATTATGAAAGGTTATATTTAGTTAAAATTATAGCTCTTTTTTTTTAATAGAGAAAGTTTTCAATAAAAGTAATCATCAACTTTAAATAAATATTTTATTTTCTAGTCATTTACAATTATCTCCTCACATGATTTAGGCAACGGGCCAACTTTTACACGCGCCATTGTATGACGTATCACATGTTATTTAAAGTTATTGTAGATATGTACAATATATACAAAGCATTTTTATCAATAAATTGAAACAAAACAACAATGAATCACTATGACATAATTAGTGCTAAAATTTGGACTACAAATTGTTTGACGACACTACAGTAATATGAAATAAATTACTATTGACGATGAGAAAAAAAAGCACGAAAAAAGTGTTACACTAGTACATGATGTCTAAGTGTTAAATGTAATTTTATCGAATTTAGTTTCGCAACTAAATTAATAAATGGCCTTGTGTGGAGAGATGCAGCCGCAGAGGTACAGGCGGTTGTGGCAGTGGGCTGCATTGCTTACGCAAATAGGGTCTTATTTCATGAAGCCCAGTTATTCTACAACAAGAGCATAAGATTTGAAAAATAATTTATTCCATATTACTTTATACCCGTATAAACTGCCCATAAAATAAAATCTTACTATGAAGACTCAATTTTGTCCTCAGTGCTACTTTGTATAGTTTCTATTTTGCGCGTCCTGTCCACATCATATTCTGACTGCCCGCGGAGCACCAGTGCGAAGAAGAGCCCTGTGAGTGCAAACAGAATATAAATAGTTGCCTCTTGACGGTTGGAATGCACTGCATCCATTTGCTTCTCTCGTTTCTTCCTCAAAATTTCTTTATCATATTGTGATTTTTTGAACACATCTCCATAATGGTTTTTTGACCTGAAATAAAATCATTTGGATGCTTAATAAATAATCTATAAGTAAATAATTACCTTTGCTACTGAAAGACTGCATTAACAGCAACACTTCTTAAACTACCATTGTTGGATCTTACGTTTTTGCAATAACAATAAGGTCTACAAATTGTCAGTTATCAATGTGGATGAGTTGGCGTTCAGTTGTGACAATCAATCAACGGTAATTTGATAGTCAATCTCATCCAGCATCCACAAGCGTACACAATTTAAAGTGGGATCAGTGAGCTATTCTTGAATTTCATATTTGCGTCAGACCACATAATGAAAGTCAATTTGATCAGATTGTGCGAAAAATACTTCCATCTGGACACCGCCTAATGGTATGAATAGTAAGAGAAGACAACACATAAAAATAATAATAATAATTCGAAAGTAAGGCACATACCAGGCATCAAAGTCGTAAATGGGTACTTTCCCATCCATGGTAGGAGTGATGTGTCTTGAAGCTCGGGACTTGTAGAACTTGAGGGTAGGGTCTGTTGGTTCAGGCTCAGGGCGGTAGTCTGTGTGACTGTGGGGACTCTCTCGTGTCAATAGACCTGAGGAAAGCAGGATGACTAATAGTATATTAAGAATGAAGACAAGTTAGCTCAGCTTTTGATGTAACACTCCACAATGCACTACATTCAGTGACACAGAAAGAGGTGGCGGCAGATTGTCAAAGAGAAGCTGTTCTCTAGAAGTGGCCACAACTCTCAGTGATGAGGAAACTGATGCAAAGAGAAGGAAAGAAGACAATGGCAAAAATTTGAGGTGAAAAAAGGTTATTGTATAGGTATTTTTGGACCCTGTATCCTTAGCTACAGCATTTAACAATGTAAGTAAGTAAAATGAGTGTTGCGGTGCATCTCAGCAGAAAGCAAATCTGCAGAAAGTGACTAATTTAGTACTAATAGTCAGCAAGTAATAAATAATATAAAGCTCCGGTTGCTTACACCAAAACGAAAATATCATAAACACGGTAAGTACTTTTATCAAATTCACACATTTAAAATAATAAAAACATTGCATACTACTCTTATCAACAAGTGTTTTAATGTCTACAAGCAATCTTTGTATATGTAGAATCAGCATAAATGTGTTGAATAATACAGGTACACTCGGAATGGGTGTGTGTGTGTGTTGTAATAATATAGAGCCACCACACACTAGCGATTTTTGAACGTCAATGTTTAGTCAGCGCTATGGAAAATGGCATTGCTGCACATTTGTGTTAACGTTGTGTCGAGCAGCAGCCATAGACTTGACTGGATGCTGACGCTCGGGAGACGCTAGTGTGGGGTGGCCCTAAGTATAATAATAGTGGAACTTGGTCTTTCTGATACATACCCTTGTCATACATTTTCTTCAATTTTACATTTCCTAATACTTCATATGCCTCTGATATTGCTCGAAATTTCTTAGCTGATGCATCATCCTGGAATCATGAAATTTTTTTTATTAGAAAATGATTTAGCTTAATTCAATCAATAGCAGTTTTCTTTTGTTTGAATTTTGACTGAAATCATTTAACACTTGCCTCAAGTTTAAAATATGAAAATTATGAAACATTAATAAGTAGTTAATATTTAAAGAATCCTCATTTGACTAAAATAATGTTGAAAATATGGCCTTCATGAACTTACGCTTGATTTGTCTGGGTGATATAATTTTGACAATTTGTAATATGCTGACTTTATATCATTCTGTGTAGACCTTGGTGTGACTCCTAGGACCTCATAATGGTTAGCATAAGCCACGGACGAGGTGTGCAAAGTTCTCACGACGTTTCTAACTAATCTTGTTTTATTTTGTCTAAGCATCTGTAAAAAAACATGATAATCCAAACAACATTACTACTATACTATATAGTATTATTTATACTAGCAAATATTTTATAAACATAACAACATCAAAAAGAACACTAGTTACAATTTAGAAATTCCTGGGAGACTATGAGGAGTTTGTTTTTATTTTGGAATTGGCTAAGAAGTCATAATTTTATTCTAGCAGCTGATTATCCGTCAAATTTTGACAACTATCGTTTTTCATTACGTAAAGGTGGATTTTTCCATATGAAATACATTTTTCGTTTCTGAACGACACTGACGGAGCGCGGTCGGATATGCGATAAATTTAACCGCCCCCATACCACCCGCGTTTGACAGAGATGGTCGTATGTTGTAAAGAAAGCTTTACACATACCAAAAAATACACATTTATCATGTCATAGTGACATTTTTTTAAAACAGGCAACATTAAGTGATTAGTCACTTTGCTTGGTTCATCAAAATTTTGTTTTCCTGCATAATTTCCGTTAGAGATGGGCGAAATGTGTCAGTAGAGGGAAAAGATTGATATATATCTTTTTACCACTGGGATATGTATCACTCTTTTATATCTTTATATCCTTGTGTATCAGTTGTCCCGCTCGTAACTGTATCGACACTTACTGACTTTGCGTCATCTTATGAATGAGAGAGAGACAGAATTGTTATTATAACGTGGCGACATTTTCATTTTGTATCATGATGGATATAGATTGGTACATTCACAAGGAATTTGGTTCGTATTGTCATGCGCAAGAATATATTTGCCTAATAAAATACCTTATTGCTTTTTGTTTACATTTTATTAAATGCAATGCAATTTAACTCATTAACCGAATTAATACCTCATCATTGCAATTTGCATTGCATCCTGCGCGAGCGAGATATACTATACTATCTACTTCTCGTTCCCGCTGAATAGCGAATGACGCGTCCGAATCCGCCTGAACGACCGCTGTCGCTCGTTCGTGTTACTTCGGTCGACACGCGACCGAGTCATCGCTTTCGCTTTAGTAAATCGTTGCCGAGGGAGTGAGCGGTACGGATATACTGATACATTCGGATTCGTAAAGACAAGAAGAGTGATTCATGAAACGAGAAAGATATATATCTTTTTTATCTATCACTCCTGAGTTACCCATCTCTAATTTCCGTTAAAAACGGCTATTTATCCTTAATAAAGTGTAAATAACATATCATGTGAGTATTATAGTTAATAATAATAATTTATAAGATCACATAAAAACCAGGTGGACTCTAATGAAACTCGCCTCCATGTATGGTCATCCTTGATTTTAGCCGTATTTGACACTGTGTGGCCTACATTTTTGGTGTGAACGCGAAGTCTGTGCAATATTCTTTACATGAGTCACTTTCTCGTTACTTGAGGTGACGATAGGTGATTGACACGGTGTGGGCTTCATTACATTTTATTTATAAACTCGTCACCGTGAGGTGTTTGTCCAGTAATCTCATTGTCTCATCTTCTCGCGTCCTGCGTCGCACGTATATTGCAGGTAATCATACGAGGAAGTACTAATACAAATAAAATGTAAAACTCCAATGCATATAGATTTAGTCTTAGGCCTACCAACTCTACCAAGTGTTCTTAAGCGTAGACCAACATCATTAAAATATTTTACCATTATGTTTAGCTGTTTTAAGTTAAACAATCCACTTGTATAGAAAACTCAATTAGTCTAATCACTTTATAATGTGTCTTGTAAAAATATTATTTAACTCTATTCTTGAAATTATGTGAGAATTTTGCAATTAAGTTATTAATTTGCAACAAATTATGTTATTAATGTAATATCAAAAATATACCAGTAATAAAAATATACTCAAAATATTTTCTTTACATTTAATTGGTTTGTAAATGGTTTAACATATTCACTGCTAGTGACCTGCTAGGCGGGTTATATATTTGTAGGTGCTTTTTGCTACTAAGCGGAAAAAAACGTGCTATCGGCCACAAGCATTGCTTGTCGCTCAAACTGGTAGTGAAAACGTTAATTAATTAATTAGTTATGGCTGTGTGTAATAAAATAACACTGAATTTTTCAGTTTCTTATTTTGACTCTAACGTCATACACTTTTCACATACCAGATTATCATAATGTCGTCCCGTAAGACCGCCGGCCGTCGTGGCACGAACAAGAAGCGCGCCCAGCGCGCCACATCCAATGTCTTCGCCATGTTCGACCAGGCGCAGATCGCAGAGTTCAAGGAGGCATTCAACATGATTGACCAGAACCGTGACGGATTTGTGGATAAGGATGATCTGCATGACATGCTCGCTTCTCTTGGTAAGATTCTTTTAAAGTGTTGCCTTTTAGTTCTAATGGCGTTAATTCTCATTATGTTAGCATAGTTATCAAGTAAGGGTAGATAAGGGGGCGTCCATTAATTGCGTGAAGTTTTATACTATTATGGATTTTTGACCCCCCTTCTCCCTCTGGTGAAATCTCGACCCCTAATCTCATGTCAGGTCATTAAAATTTTGTATTTTGTGTATAAATGCGTTGAAATGAATTAAAAAAAAACCACAATTTGCATTATTATTTCTTTTTTGAGTAGTATTTGGAGGGTTGTGTGAAATTTCACCATATTTACTTTAGAAACATTTTAACCCTCTGTCTCTCAAGAACAACAGAACATTTTAATATTTCAAGCAAATTTGGATAGAAATAGTTGAAATAAAAAACTTAATTTCTCATTTTTTTTTTCGCCACAAAAATCGAAAAAAGGGAGCGTTGCTCGTAGGCAACATTGAGTAACAAGCATATCAAAAATATTCAAAATCCTGTCCTTTTCGTCTTTTACTAAACTAGTGCCTATGACAGATGATAGTTCCGATTTCTTCGAATAGTTCCAAGGGATAAAATACCTTCTTTGACTAAATATTCCAGGAGAGGCAAAGAGGTAAAGTAGTTGTCAAAATACAGCCTGAAATTTTCATGTCTCGGTATTATGCGTGCCAGTCTCATTACAACATTCGACGAAGCCCCCAAATCCGGCTCACCTTGGTTAACTACATTTTCTGTGTCAGTTTCTATCTCAGTTTTGTAAGCAAAACCGGAAACACCACTCAACACGTATATTTTGTAACCCAATTTATGGGGTTTGTTGGGGTTGTATCGTTTCAGCACATTTCGGGCTTTAGTAGAGCACATTTGCTCATCTACACAAAGCTGCTTCTCCAAGGTGATTTGTTTGTATGAAGTATTCAAGGTATGAACAACCGGACGAAATTTAAAGATTCTATCGTGATTTGGATCGCTTCTGGGAATTCTGCTTTGCTATTGTCATTGAAATGCAGCAACTGTCTTATTTTTTCGAACTTGTTCAAGGCCATTGTACGTTGAATTAGTTCTGTGCCGAGTATAGGTGCCCAGTGACTGGTAACCCTGGGTAGTTTAATCAGGGACATCAGGAATACTATGCCGATGAACTGTCGTATATCTAGGTCAGTTACACGAAAGGTATTACTTGGATCCTTCTGTACCACATAAAGGTTGGTCTGTTCAACAATCGTTTGAATTAACTCTGGTGGGAACAACTTCAGAAAGAACTGCACGGGTGTATCGAGTTCTAAAGTAGGGATGTAACGATACATGATTTTGCCGATACGATACCGATACCGATTTTTGAAGTAAATAATCGGCGATACCCATACAGATACCGATATCAATGGCACATTAGATCAAATAAATAAGGAATTATGTACTTAATATGCATAAAACATACTTATGTATAATAGACACTCGATTTTGTGAAGTGTGAAAAACTTTAAAACTAACAAAGAAAAATGCCAAATCAAAATCAAAGAAAACATTTATTTAGGTAACCATCAAGCAATCAATGCAAAAGTAAATCCAAATCAGTAATTATAGTTCACTTTAGGTAGATATTTTGTTATGGAAACAAAGTTTATTCAAATTATTAGCAGCGTCATTCGTTTCGCGCGCTTTTAAAACTGTAATATCGGCTGAATTTAAATCGGCGATGCCGATATATCGGCCTGCCGATTGTATCGACCGATATATCGGTATCGGTATCGTTACATCCCTATTCTAAAGTATCAGGACTAAGTGTCTCATTACCTTTGAATGATAGCTGAAGTGCGTTTAACTCCAGGTTCTTTTTCCACCGTAAATTCAGCTTTTTTGGCTTTCCTTGGGACCTTGAAGCTGGAAGATTACAATCGCTTGAAGTCGATTGTATTGGTTCTACCTGAGTCGAAGTGGTAATTTCGTAATTTTGTAAGGTTCTAATCAATGTGTCCACATGATTATCAAACTCCCCGTCAGAAGAAGCATCGCCAAACTCATCAATCAACTCCTCTACCATCTCCTCAGTCAACCCCTCCATCTCAGGATCAAAATCAGGGTCGGCAATACTATCGTCATCAAATTCTAACCCATCTTCACTCGCATCATCATCACAGAGTGCCGCAGCAATGTCGGTATCTTGCAAACGACGTTTACGAGACATCCTAGGACAAGATATTAATTACGTTAAAAACATATACCTACCGTTACCGTACTAAACTTTGACCCTTTTACGATAATGTAGCTTATGGGGTACAAACACTAAGTACCTACTACTTTCATAAAAACAAGGAATTACTTGAAGATAACAATATATGTTATGATTTATACACTTACCTCAACTTTTTCACAATAACAGGCACAAAAATCACCAACTACTATTTTTAAAAGATTTTAACAAATTCACAAACACATGTTTTTCAAATTTCTCCGAAACACTAAACATTGTTGTGTTTGACCGAGTAACGCCATCTAGTTGAAAATTGAGGAAGCGTCTAGTCCATACATCAGTGTGTAGACTACAAGATACAGTGCATACACCTAGCGTTTAAAAAATTCCTTTAAAATTGAGAAAGGTGTCAACTTGTCAAGAGTATGTTGCCCGTAGGCAAAAGTATGATACAGAGGGTTAAATTAATTTCTCGCTTTTTTACACTATTTTGCCACAAATAAATACATGACATTTGTCGAGTCCCCCTCTCTAATAGTATTTAATGAAACTAAGTTTTTTTGTACAGGTAAAAACCCAACGGAAGACTACTTGGAAGGCATGATGAATGAGGCCCCAGGGCCCATCAACTTCACCATGTTCCTGACGCTGTTCGGTGAACGTCTGCAGGGCACGGATCCTGAGGATGTCATTAAGAATGCTTTTGGGTGAGTTGTATTTGTCACTTATAATAGTTATAATAATACAATAATAGTTATCGTGCTTCGATTTTGATAGGTGAAGATGTCGCTGTACGTCCTCTTATGCATAATATACGATACGGTAGGTAGTTATTCACACCTGTTGTTCAAAGTTGACGTATGACAATTCAGTTATTACCACAAAACAAGGCGCCATAATATTACGCCATCTTATTTGACTGTCAAACTTGGCTTTTTCTATAGCCACACCACACCCTATATAAATTTTAGTGTCCGACCGAAACATGTTTTTTTGCCGAAACCGAAACCGAAACCGAATGTTCGGCTTTGGCTCTAGTTTCGGCCGAAACCGAAACCGAAACCGAACCTTTTGTAGATTTGTTAAAATCGTTGAAAAAATGTCATAAAACCGCTTTTACACACATATTATGGGGCTGTCAACACCCAATGTCCTTGAAATTGATGTTACTTAAGTTTTTTAAGAAAACTACTAGAGTTAGACCAAGATAATTCTGCAACGATTTTGATAACACACGCAGTGCAAGTGTTATTTTAAAGTCAAAACTTCTATTAAATTATGACGTATAAATAACATTTGCACTAGTTGCACTGCTATCAAAATCATTGTAGAATTTTCTTGGTCTAACTTTTATTCATTCACCAGTCAAACTAACATGTAGAATATAGGGTCAACTAAGAAACCAACCATAAACGCGAGCGCAGCGAGCGCGAAATTTTTTGTTGACAAATATCGCAAGGCCGGGTACCGATCTTCAACTGGGCCTAATAGTCCGAAGTTCCCCAGTTAGGCGAACTTTCATGCGAAGTTAAAGCCGTGCTTCAGGCTTCAGGATAAGTAGTTGAGCACAGACTCCAACCAATGTCCATTGTATTATTTGTATTAAAACGCGAGACCGCAGGCCGAGCATGGCGCAGCGAGGCTAAATGCTAAGCTGATGTAGATGACATGTGGAACACAAACCAATGGTAAATTGAGGTAAAAAGTGAGGCTAACTAAGGTCGAGCATTCGTATGATAAACTGTACTAGGGACACTTTTAAGAGTTTTTTCTTCGTTTTAATCAATTGTCAGCTGTTCAGCCTCGCAAAATATAAACTATTGAGAAAATCAACTTTGCAGCACTAGTTGAGCGTAGCCTTTAGCCTCGCTTAAAATTTGCCATTAGAGGTATGTAGGAAAATGACTGAATAAGTGAGTGAATAAGAGCGAAAAAGACATCGTTCGACTCGGGCCGACCTGATACTGGGGGCCCCGACATGCTTAATCCGGCCCTGCTTAAAATCACCATTAAACGGTTCTAATGTCGTGAGTACTCGTGAGGAAGCCGGACTAGTCCCGATAAGGCCTAGTTTACTCTCTGGGTTAGAATATCAGTCTGATGGCAGTCGCTTTCGTAAAAACTAGTGCCTACGCCAATTCTTGGGATTAGTTGTCAATTGGACCCCAGGCTCCCATTCCCATTGCCACGACTCGGCAAAAATTCCGGTATCACGAGAGGAAGATGATGAGTTTTCTTATTATTCTCTTGCCCAGGGCCCAGTAACATGCGACAGTGCTATCTCATTCACTCCGATACAATTAAACAGTGTGCGCGTTATAGGTATTGACAGCCTCTTAAGACTGCGTCGACCGTCCAGTGGAACGTCGACCGGAATTGTATTTTATAATAAACCAATTAATTTCTGTACCTATACATGAATCAGTATATGTAGGTATCCATATTGTTGTCCTACTTATTCCCCAACTTTTGGTCTTTGTCCGAAGTACCATTTCGTAAGTTTCGGCCCGGCCGAAAGGTTTCGGTCGGTTTTTGGCCGAAACCGAAACTCCAGCCGAAACATGATTTTTTGGCCGAAACTGGCCGAAACCGAAACCGAACCTTCGGTCGGACACTAATAAATTTACACCATACATATGTATACATTTTTACAATCTCTTTGCTTAAAAGTAATGTAATTTTGATTATGGGCATTTTCAATTAACTGTGTATCATTAACGGCCGGTTAGCAATCGTTACAAAACTGACGGTCAATGTCAAATCCCATTATGTCAGGAATGTAACAGTTGGACATAACTGAAACACGACTTAAGTCGCGCTTTAAAGTACAAGTTGAGATGAAAATGCCCTTATCCGCGTCAGGTCCGCATTATACTAAAACTGTGACCAAATTCTAACCAAGCCAACCCCCCAGCTGCTTCGACGAAGAGAACAACGGCGTGATAAACGAGGAGCGTCTCCGCGAGCTTTTAACCACGATGGGCGACCGCTTCACCGACGACGATGTTGACGAGATGCTGCGCGAGGCGCCCATCCGCGGCGGGCTCTTCGACTATGTTGAGTTCACGCGTATCCTCAAGCATGGCGCTAAGGATAAGGACGAGCAGTAAGGGAGGCGACGGCAGTTTTATAAAGCTGGGAGGTACTTTTTTACAAGTGTTATATCTGGTCCTAACTATAAAACTCCTGTGAGACTCGAATATTATAATTATTTTAAACGGGCTAGTCACGTATTATAGTGCGATATAAAATAGTAGAAATTAAATAAAATGGAACTAATAAATTTCCATTCTAAATTGTTGCCATGTGCATTTTACGTCAAAAAATTGACAGCAGGAAGTGGCGCCCTCAATAATTTTCTACAATTTCTTGTCGGACTATACGTGTCACCTGTTTTAAATAATTATAATATGTTATATCTGGTTTAGATAACCGATTAGTGCTAGGATGACCAAGGAACCTTGGCACTTGCAGAAGGAAAAACAATGCCGACATTTTTATCAACTTTGAGGGCATTACATAAAGCACCTTCAATGACCGAGATTGTACTTGTAAAATAAATGCTGTTAGCTTTATAAAGAATAGCTAAGGTTGGATTTACAAGTAATACAGTTTACATTAAATATAATTCAATAACAGTGTCTAAGGATAACTTTGACTACAATAACCGTGGGTTTATATGACACTGCTCCTGATACTTTGCAGGCTATTTATTATACCCATCTTTAAGTATGACGTTGACGCCTAAAACTGTACAATAAATAATTTACCGTAAATAATGAAGACAATAATATTTCTCTTGAAGAAACGTTTATTTCTGCCAGTCATTGTTTCCATCGTATTCTGTCTCAGATTAATAATTTCTGTTGACATGTGAATTGTTTTAACTGACATGATTATCTCTGCCAAAAGACATAGTATTGTCATCACTCTGTATAATAAAGTGCGTTAATAAGATTCAACGACATTCATTCATTCCCTGTAATTTAGCTTACGATATTTTTAAACGCGGTTAAATTTACTTGTCAATTCAACCTTTATACCTAACGAGTATATTTTTTAGATTTTTATATATTGCCAAACTAAAAATTGTTATAAGACAAGTAACCGTTTAGATTGTAAGTTTTAAGTTGATGTTTGTATGGATTATAAAATCTCTAAAGGTACTGCGGTGCTAAAATATAGTACTTATGATATTCATCGCATTTTATAAGTTATGCATTTGTCTGAAATTATAATTCCGTTTTTGGACCACTAATATAAGTTTTGGCCGGATTTAAATAATTTCCAATTTTATTTAGAGTAGTTTAAAAGCGACACGGCTTCTGTAGAATGTGATTAGATCGAAGTATTAAATCATTCCTAGAATTAAAATTGGTTGGAAAATGAAGTATATTTTAAGTTAAGACGACTTTTGTTTTAAATTATGAATTATTTCCCGAGAATATAGCGTTAATCTAACCAGCGTGTATCTAGATATTATGTAATCATGTATGTATTTATTTGATATTAAACATAATAAATTCTCTCTTCCCTATTATTTTGTTTCATTACAATATGCAATTTAGTTATTTGACCTTTTTTTACCGCTATGAAGAGGTGAAAGCTCGGGTAAAATTGCCACCACAAACTTCAAGCTTATATGACCGATATATCCGCACCCCAGGTCCAACGCCAAAGACGGATTAATCGGTTACAGACCACAGAGCAACATAGACCTACGTGCATATGCATAAAGTTCAATTTCAGTTTTGACAGTTCGGTGACGTTGCGTCTAAGTGACAACTTTTGTGTTTGACACGGCGTCGAAAAGGTTAATTCAGATAAAGATAATTATTTGTCAAACATGAGTAAAGTAATATAGAGATGTTACTGTACAAAGTTGTCCTTCATGCTTTGCCTCGCGGCGTACAAAATATAGTATACCTATCTATAATATATCTATAATAATTAATATAACAGTCTAACCTGTGGGCATTCCTTAAAATTAAAATACAAATATAAATAATAAATAAATAAAAAAATATAGATTTTAGGCGCTATACCAAGTATACTTTATCTCAGCAGGGCAGTATTAGCAATTTGATTATGAATTCTATTATTATCCCGTGCTCTTAGTGAGGCACACACTGAATTTTGCCTCTGAAATAGGTCAGGGTTATTCCTAACAAATAAAGCTACTTCATATATTATGTAAATAGAAGGAAATGTCAACATTTTATATTTTGTAAAGTATGGCCTACTACTGTCTAGTGGTTTCAGACCAAACATTGCTCTAATACATCTTATTTGAGATTTTAAAACATGTTCTCGGTCGGTACTATTACCCCAAAAGATTACCCCATATCTCAAAACTAACGCTACCAACGCATGATAAGCTGATAATACTATTTCTCTATTTATTATTTATATGTCTCAACTGGCTAAGTGCATATGCTGATTTTGCTAGTTTTGAGCAAGTGACTTCAACGTGATTTTTCCAGTTTAGACATTTGTCAATATGCACGCCCAAGAAATTTACAGTTTCTGCTTCATCTAATTTACAACCTTCATATGAAATACTAATATCTTGTATATTGGCTTTACGTTGACTAAAATGTATTACCTTTGTTTTAGTCAGGTTTACCTTAAGATTGTTACTTTTTAACCAGTCGATAATATTACTTACTGCTAAATTGATGTCGGCTTCATATTTCATTCTATTATTACTGTACTGTCATCGGCAAACAGAGTCATTGGATTATCTACTATTCTCGGTAGGTCATTGATATATATATAATAAGTAACAAAGGGCCGAGTACCTACCCTTGTGGTACTCCATACTTAATAATACGGCTCTCCGAAAGGAATACAGTCTCTCCTAGTTATTTCTACATATTGATTTCTATTGGTCAAATAAGATTGTAACAATTGAAGAATATTGCCTCTTATTCCATAGTTATGTAGTTTTCTCAGAAGGAGGCTATGGTCGACAAAGTCAAAGGCCTGGGTCATGTCCATGAAAATACTACAGACTGGTGCTCTTTTGTCCATGTTTTCTGTTACAATGTTGAGTAGGTTGAATATTGCCATAGTAGTGGACCTGTCTTTACGAAATCCCTGTTGTTGTTCAGTGAATGCCAACAGAGACGAAGCAATAAGTTAAAGTGAGATGCAGATATCTACAGTGTCATACGACTTATACGAGCTGCGTCCCTGTCGTCAGTTACTGAATTAAGCACGTGAAACTCTTAGCCTTTCGTATGTCTAAGCACTGATCAGTGCGCATGAATTTAAATTCTTTGTTTAATACAATAGGTTTAAATTCATTCGCACTGATCAGTGCTTAGACATACGAAGGTCAATGTCTAAACAGCTGGTCCTTAGACCTTAGACTAATTAACTCATAGACTCGGCTCGCAAAACATCATGACATGATGTGGAGAGTACATACACTACGGTGACGTTAAAATTTAACGAGGCAAAAATTCACCTTCGAATTTCTATATATAAACCAATTTTTCTGCACTTTGTTTGCCGATATCATAATGGTCCGTCGTGATTCATTAGCGTCATCATCATCTCCTTAATGAGGTCAATTTAACGTTTTTAATTTATTTACACACTAACCTAATTTTGTACTGAAATGACGTTACCTGTTTTCATCATGGCATGTGCCTTTGTATCTAATAGGAGTAATAGGGAAGAAGTTGCATTAAAATAAGTTTTTGGCAAAAATTTAGTTTTTAGTACAAGGTTTTATCGCTGACTGTACTTTTCTTTCCACATGCAACTAATATATCGTCGAGACAATTCTGACAACCCCAAACACAATTCGTTTGCGTTGTTTTATCACAGAGTTCCCATGGCCACCTCATGTCTCCTTCATCAGATCAGTTTCATGAAATCATAATATTGCATTGTCATCCGATTTATATAATTATGTATGCCATGGTATAATAATATACTCCGCCTGGTACTCCATTCCGAGATTCGCGTATGACCTAACTGACACGCGCCTACGTCATCATGCTGTTTACAGGTTCTCAAACTTTGAAATGTGGGAGAATTTTAACCAACGGTGAAAATTATTTTAACGGCATTAATTTTAAGTTATTCATGTAGAAACATAGTAAAATAAAACAAATCTAATGTACTTATTAAATTAAACTTTATTTATCTATACAAGACAAACGTTTGAAAAACTAATTCATAGTTACACATTAATTACCAAGCTTACGACGTGAAAAGTTTGGAAAACACTGCGACTGCTGACACTGAGCGAGAAGGAAATAACAATTAACACGCGTTCGACAAGGATGACGGTCAGGGCATGAAGTTATCTAGATCCGAATTGTCAAATGTGCACAGCGCTATCCTGTGTTGCCAGTAGTATAAACAGAATTACCCGAAAGTCTGAAATTTCTTTCGTGAATCGGAAGATATTGCTAACGAGTAATTAAAAATGACGTGTTATTGTAAAATTTAAGCTAAAATACATATAAATGAAAATTATAAAATTATAAAGAAATATTTTAACTTATTAACCATAGGTATAATGTACCCATGTAACATGTTATGTTGAAATAAAGTGGCAATGTTATTGTGACGTAGGCCCGTGTCGCTCTGGGAATGGAAGACCATGTTTTATTAGACCATGATGTATGCAAAATTTTAGCTCAATCGGGAAGTGGGTCAAATTTAGTTCTGTTTAAAAACATTCGTAATTTAGTTATTTACAACTTTATTCATACAATTTACACTTTATAATTTCAAATTTAGTTCTGTTTAAAAATCATTGTCGTTATTTACAAACTTTATTCATACAAATTCCACGTTAAGATTTGATTTTGTCGTTCAGTGCTTGAAAATGGTCGACGATAGGCTTAAACAGTTCCTTCGTCAGAAAGATAGGGTGTGTCGGGGTCACTATAGGCTTAGCTCTCCACTGGTTCTGTTCCCAGTTCTTCTTGATGAAGGCAGCCCCTCGTTCGGCCACCATCATGATGGCTCCTTGTGGGTTGCCGGTCACTTGGGTTGGCATCACGGACGCGTCTATCACTCGTAGACCTGAGTAAGATTCATTAGTTGTTAGTATACGGCCGAATTTTATGTTAATTACAGGAGTTGAGGCGAAGGGAAATACTGTTAGAGTTAGATCAACTTGCAGACCAGACTGCAATGCAAGTGTTATTTAGACTGACGTAGAAATAACACTTGCACAGTCTGGGCTATCAAAATAGCTGCCAACTTAGCTTGGTCTAACTCTAATTGATAATCCGTACCTAAAGGTTGTCATTGTTGCTCGATAACGCTTTGCGAATGGATATGAAATAGTCTAGGTTAATCTGGCATTGAACCAAAAATCACAAATCTCAAACTGACACTGTCTAATTGGGTGTAACTTTTATTTGATAAAAGTATAAATCTGTTCTGCCTGAAAATATATGTTAGATACCTAATCCAATTTTAATGGTATACCTGTAACTCGTTTGACTCTGAGCTGCGTGTCGACCACGGTGCCAATGGCCGCCGTACCCATCTGGTGGTTCTGCGGGTCGGTGTGCACCCGCGCCATGCATTCCACCCACTTGGCCGACCACGTCTTTGAGGTACACTTGGAGGTATAGCGGCTGTCTAGCTCTACGCCGAACTTGTCTCTGAGGACCTGTGGAAGATGGACACTTACAAATATACCTCCGGAGACATGTGTAAGTTCTAAGTGCTAATTATTAGAAATAGAAAGGTATATTTTACTTACAATTGAATTGAAATTAGAAAATAAAATGCACGTCTGACAGTATAGCCGATTTATTACCAGCTTTTAGCAACGGAGTTCACAGGATTCCTACTCAGTTCTCAGGATAACGAGCTTTCAATCCTTCACATGATGGCTTTCAATGCATGACATTTCTACCGACGATTTTTAGTAGTTACAATCAGAATTTGTCGTTCACAGTCGCTGCATCAGTGTTGCTGCTAAATGATCTGTACCTACAATATTTTCCTCGTGCATGGAAACAGGCCTGTGACCAGCAGTGGAACGTATCTACCTATATCTATCTATATAGACTGATTTCTGAAATAAGTATTAGTACCTACACTGCGTTTTTGTTTAGTTAAAGAAAATTGTTCTTAACCTGCTGACCCGAAGCACCAAATTGACATAACTATACTTACTGTGGTGTTAACAATTCTCTGAAGGTATCTGGCTCCATCCCTGAGCATGACCAAGTCTCTGGGGTCCTCAAAGTAACCGGGGTAGAATAGTGGCGGGTCCAGGGGATCCGAGGAGTTCAGAGTAAGGTGTCCGACGGCGTGGGGCAACAGTAGAGCCGCGTTGGCACTTGAAAAAATAAATTAAACGGTGAAAATATATCTACTTATGAGACATTAAGGTTAATAAATCCACGTAGTTGACTTACGAGATGTTGCGTCCTTGCGGAGAGTCCGGTATGGGTTCATTAATGACTCCATTTATGGACTTATCTGCGTAGAACCCGTTGAAGAAGAACTGCAAGTCTGGCTGCTTGCGGCTGCGGTCTGCCAGCGAGGAGTACGCCAGCCCCGTCAACTGGACAATGCAATACAAGTGTCAAATAGGTAGGTAAAGTCAGCCAATTTGTACCTCATCACAGGGAGTGAGGGATCTCATCATATTGACACTGTGGCAAAGTACAAAGTGGCCAAGAATTCATTGTTTGAGTAAGTATCCCAAGGTAGGTAACCTAGTAGATAACTTTGGCCCCCTGCTGTTGCCAACATTATTAGGCTAAATTACAGATCAGCAAAGTTGCAGAAAGTTTAAAAAAAGTGGAAACTTTCGTTTTGGGAACGGAAATTTCGATATCACACAAAATTGTGAGATGTTTCCGAAATTAATGTGGAAATTTCGCAATATTGGAAACTTTCCAACGTCACATCATTAGGTAGGTAAGGGAAATATTTACCTTTTTTGTTTTTTTTTGACGCAGGGGAAATGCATTTGCGCATCTCACCCCCGGCTGGGGAGGCCCATTGGGGGGTGGTATGCGGGACTCGCTCCTCCCGTAACTCGCTGTGCTATTCAGAGGGAGGGGAGGAGATTACTCACTAAAACCCCTCCTGCGTCACCCTCTATGCCGTTAGGGGAGTATCATGGGATCGCTTGCGGCAATTTATCCGCACGCCAAATATGTAGGTACCTGTGTAATCCCAGTGCCCGTCATCGGCCCCCTCAACTCCAGCAGATACTGGTTCAACGCGCTCCAATCCAGGACCCTCGTGTTGTTCAGCTTCGTGAACGTGAAGTACAGCGTCAAGCCGTAGTGGTTCCTCAGGTTCTTGCCCGCGGGCAGGTCGGCTATTACTGGGATGTTGAACTTTTCCAACGTTTTGCGGGGACCGATGCCGGAATGGAGCAGGATGTGAGGAGAGTTTAGGGCGCCTGCGCTGAGGATGATCTGAAATATACGAAAGAGATCTTATAGTATTTTATATAGCTTAATGAATGGAAAAGGGCTTCCGCTAGCTGGCGGGGTAGTGCGGAGCGGGCGCACGCACGCGGGTGCCATGTAGGTAAAAGCCGTCGCATGCGTCTGCGCCAGCGATGAACATAACTATAGACCGACCGCTTATATCCCGAAAAATATAGACCGCGGTCGGTCTATATTTTTCGTTGACGTGCTCCGTGAAACCGCGCCAGCTAGCGGACGCCCTAAAAGCGAATAGTTGATGGCACTTTCGACTAAGGTAGGTACTTGCGCCTAAGAGAGAGGAAATTCAAAAGTTACCTATAGGTAGGTATCTCATAATCGTTTCGGCTGTTTTATGCCTGGCCTTACTGGCCTAATGAACTTGAAACAATGGGAAATCAACATCATTCATCTAGGTCTAGGCTAATTTAAAGGTAGGTAACAGAAAATAAACAAATAGTAGTTGTTTGTATGTTGTAGTCTTTAGAGGTATGATAAGCTGTAGGTTATCCAAAATTTTCCTAACATTGATACAATCTAAGCTAGCTGCTGCATTATTTGATTATTGATAAGATTCTTTACTCGTGTCAACGAAAGATCATCAGATGAGGTACGCAGGAATTTATTATTGTTTAACACGAAGGTAAGATTAATTACAGATAAAGAGCGCAATGTATATTTATTCGTAATCATATAAATTCTCTTTTTTATGTGGCAGATGCTAAAATGATAGTTCTATTGCCTACTCGGCGGTCAATGGAGCACCGTAACCATTTTTCATAGCGCTGACTAGACGCCGACGCTCAAAAGACGCTAGATGTGGGGTGGCCCTCACACATCTACATAATATAATCAATGATTCTTCGACCACAGTATGATTTAAAAATTCAGAGATATACACAACACAGATTCTGTTCGTTTTCATATCAGTAGGTAGCTCGTTAGCCCTCAACTAGCACCCTGATCGAAACTGAGCTAACTCTAACCTTTGGAAATAATTAATGACTGGTTACCTCTTTCTTCGCCCGCACGATGCGTATCGCGCCGTCCTTGTCTACATATTCCACGCCGGTAGCTTGCTTGCCGTCGAACAGCACTCTAGTGACCCTGACATTCAGCTTCACGCTAAGGTTCGGACGTTGGGCGTGAGGTTTTAAGTAAGCGCGTGCCGGGGTCACTCTCTGCCCGTTCCTGAGTAAAGCATAAATAAGGTTTTTGGTAAAATTTTCATTTTTGATAGGTAGTTACTCCTACTTCTTCTTCCTGTCCTTATCCCACGTTATATGTGGGGTCAGCACAACACGTTTTTCTCTTCCATTCTCCTCTATCTTTCGTCACCTCAGCCCTCACTCCTACGCGTATACATTATGCATATGCACTAACTACATTGTCAAGCGTTTTTATAAGTACGCCATATACTTCAGTTATCACATTTGCGGCTACAATATTTCGAACTATGAACTAATGACCATTGCACATCACTGCTTGTCGTACTTAATGGGTGGCTACGTAACTAATATCTAGAGTCCGTCTAACATCTAACTATGCCCCTCCTTTGAAGTGAAAAAGCCAGGAGCCAGTATGGAGGCAATTCCACACTGTCACTGCCAATTTCGTGAAGAGTTAGCATGGTGGTCTGACTGTATGGCTTACTCATTAAAGGTCTGTGCCACGGTGAATCCTTCCGGAGTGTTGGGGTCGTTCATGTCGGCGATGACCGGCAGGCCTGCCTCGCTGATGGCCGACAGCAGCTCGTATGTGAACGGGGGCTGGTATCTGAACTGCAAACATTTCCATATGATTACGATTAAAAGTAGTTTTTTTTTCTATTTATGTCACGATGTCCAATTGTTTACGTCGAAATAAAATTGAATCTCATTTATGTCATGAAGTTTCACTAAATTATATGTAGAGATTATATTAAGGACATCTCTTCGAGTAAAGGCCTCCTCCATATTATTCCATACGTCATTTAGTTAGCTTTGGTCATCCAGTTTTACCAGTTACTTTCAAAGATGGACTATAGCTCGCCTTATTTAATGAGAAAGTGCTAAGATTAATAGGAAGAACACAACAGATCTTTATCCGAGTGGTATTCCTCGCTCACTAGTGAGCCGACCTGCTTGTTGTCCTCATTCATGTCGAAGTATGGCAGGTTTTCTTCCCAGGACCAGCCCGTGGCGCCCGCCGTCACCCAGTCGTCGTAGTCCTAAGCTTAGTTCTTTTATTTCACTTTACCACAACAGATTTTAAGACCCTTACCTGCTGAACGGGCATCGGCCCTTTGTTCGAGTGGTATTCCCCGCTCACTAGTGAGCCGACCTGCTTGTTGCCCTCAGTCATGTCGAAGTATGGCAGGTTCTCTTCCCAGGACCAGCCCGTGGCGCCCGCCGCCACCCAGTCGTCGTAGTCCGCCGCGTGGCCGCGGTGGTACATCATGCCGTTTAGCACACTAGAGCCACCTGTCAACCGAATATAGTTAAAAATAGCGTGCGAGCGAAGTTTCGGTTTCTATAGGTTTCGGCATAAAATCAGAGGGCCTACCGCGAACTACGTCTGACCACCTGCAATTTTATTATACTGCATTATGAAGCGCGCAAAAATATCTATTATGTTAGATATTTTTGCGTGCTTCATAATGCAGTATTACTCGTATTTTGCATTCGCGATTCATTTTGCAAGTTATAGTTGTAGAAAAGCGCCACTATAGGGATGATGACACATGTTGAATTTTATAACAAAATCTAGTAAATGAGGAATTTATCATAATATTGTAGATATTAAAAAAATATATGGAAATAATACAAAAATACAGCACCTGAAAGTTTCAAAATTTAAGTTATTTTTAACTTCCGTAAGGATACCATTCGAAACCTCACATTTTATCCAGAAAAAGATTGTATGGCAACTATATACATACTCGTAAACGCAATATTTCACCGACAAAAACACAATTTTCTTGTTTTGTTCATACTTCAAGATGGACTCTCAATGACCTTGACGTCACGTTCACTTATCGTTGTGTTAGAGGCGTTTCGCGAGTGAAGTACGACTGCCGGACTTTGACTATCATTTCTGACTTTTGTATTGCTTTAATTAATGCAATGGATCCCATTTAGACATTTGATCCTGCTTGATTGATACCATAAATGAAAATTTGTCATCTAGCCTATTGTAGTAAAATAACTCACCAAGCACCTTGCCCCTAGGCCAAGTGCAGCCTTTGCCGTCTTGGTCGAGACAGTAGCCCTCAGGAACGGTGCGGTACTTCCAGTCATAGCGAGCGTCGCCCCAGAATGTGGTGTAGAAAGAAGGCACCTGCATGGCAATGGGCGCTTCGTCACCGGCCTCCAGAAGAAGTACCTGAACATTTTAGAAGTAATAACGTTAAATTTTGGGTTTGTAGTTACTAGATGCCTATTTATGCCTTAAAAAAAGTACTGTTATTGTTATAAAACCTACGAATATTTAATAAATACATAAATATTGGTCAAACGGTGGAGTGGGGTGATGGAGTGGTTGGTTGGTTGGTGGTTGATGGTTAGTTGTTGGTTGGTGTTGGTCGTTGGGTATGGGCAGAACCTGTCACAAAAACTTGGTCACGAGGTAGGCATTAAGTACCGAATGTCGAATAATAAAAATCTGGTGCTAAAAATATTTTAACCAATTTCAGACGAGGTCACCTAGTTCGTTAAAATTTGTTTAGTTATACTTATTTGTACTAAAACCCATAAACCGGCCAAGTGCGTGTCGGGCCACGAATAATGCCCCCTACGTCATTTTAATAAAAAGGTGAGTTTATTTCGAATAAGTAACTCATGAATAGCTCAACAGATCATGTTAAAAACAACTTTCGTGGAAAGTAAATAGGTATATTTTCTTTTTTTTTCAAGTATATTGTACACGCATTTAAAACTTTTTAGAAACCCGAACGTTGTTTTAAAGACCTATCGAATCGTTGATTTAAAAAAAAAGATACTTTAGTTAAGCCCCCTCCTCACTCGTGCGCGAATCGCGGCGCGAAGCCGCGAACGCGAGTGTGGCGTCGATTTTCGCAGACAGCGAATTCGACTCCACACTCGCGTTCGCGGCTTCGCCCGCGATTCACGCGCATAGTCTGGAGGGGGCTTTAGGTATTTACCTAGATTAATGCAGTGACACCACACTGTTACCAAAATAAGTGCTCTATGAATAATTAAAACTATGTACTTACATAATCGACATAACTTTAAGTATAAATATTGAATATTTTTAATGTCAAGTATCGTAAATGATATATTATCCTGATATTTCGTGACACGAAAATCACAGCAATCCATCCTTTCGTTAGGTGCTTTACCGGCTTTCCATCAAAAGTTTATTGAAAGAGGATTGATCTAATAACCCCATAAGTTGTGTCGAGCTGAAATTTAAATTTATTGACGCAGTGAACTATTTCGAGCAATGACCTCATTAATAATGCCCTTTATAAAATATAATAAGGTGTCTTATCATTATCACTATCAATGCAATATCACTATTATCGGCTGCATTATCTAAAATACATTAATATCACTTATCATATTTTCAGTCTGCATCTGATAATATTTCCGTAGTCCGTATGCAATTATGAAAATATGTATTAAAAAAAACTAATTAATCAATACCTAACCTCAAAATGCCTCATATTTATGTAAGTATTAGATATACACACTTAAATAGCTACAGTGAATCCATGAAATACGATGAATAATGAGGGCCACCCCACTAGCGTCTTTTGAGCGTCGGCGTCTTGTCAGCGCAATGGAAAATAGCGTCCTGAGTAGTTGCGCCAACGTTGCGTGAAGCAGCAGCCATAGAGTTGACTAGACGCCGACGCTTGGAAGACGCTAGTGTGTGGTGGCCTTAACAGTAATTTAGTAAGAGCCTTTATAATAAACTGCTAATTGTCTGCAACCCGGCGGAAGTAAAATTCAATGGACACTTCTTTATAGGTTGCCAGCGCCGGTATTGGGCCAAAATGTAGAGAAGGATCTATAGGTTATTTTGCCCTAAAACGTTATATCATGAGAATTAAGTAAAATGAAAACGCTTTCGTACAATAATTGAACTATTTGATTTACTTTACGCTCCATTATTTTCTATCTATATATATCTCGCAGACACACATACCGGCGTCTTAACGATGCGGAACAAAACCTCTTCATTTTATATTTTTATTCACCTTGTAGATATGTAATCTTATGTTACCAAGTGGGGCATTTTTATGTTTCGTTATGCCTTGGCCACAAAAATATGCGCGCCTGTGAAGATATATGTATAACGGGCGACGGTTCCAGCGTTCATGAAGGCTAGGAAAAACGCGCTGAGCGATATCGTTACAAGCGTGCGTGACGCTGGCGGTGTGGCCGTAAAAATTCATGTATGATGGCGGTTAGCGCGGCAAGGGGGTCAACGTAGGCGTTATATTATTGCTCGGACGCAGACGCATTTTATTTCCTGTGTTGCGACTTTTTATCGGCATTTAAAGAAGGCGATTATTTTACTATGTATATTTTTGACCATTTGTCATAGAAAAGGAAACTATTATATATATTTACGTATGAAACGCGAATTTTCTGAAGTTACGCAGGAACTTCAGAAAATTCGCGTTGTACGGGACAATAGTAGACAATTTCATGGAATGCTCCAAATGCGCTCGAAGCGTATTTTTCGTGGCCTGACCGAGTCAAGGTGTGACGCCCCTTATACACGGAATGGCGGAATAAGTTCCGCGGAGCGCATATCCGTCGACCTTACATTAAGTTATTATTTGTTAGTTATGTAGATAAATGAGTAAAAATTAAATCTATGATGAATCTCTAGGAAACATTAGACGAACATTAGAAAATTAGACGTATTGCTTAGGTGGGTGTTGACTCGTGCCAAAATTATGCAAATAAACTTTATAAGTTTGCATATATAATCTAAATTAAATATAAGTAGTAGTTAATATTTTAATCTAGCTATTTGCTCTAATCTCGCGCCCATGATTTTGGTGGAGCATGAGACCTACGCTTTTATCTATGGTGTTTAGGGGAATGGACTCAAAACAATATAAGGAATAGAAAAGTAGCCACTAATCGATATTTTAGTAGAACTGTCTGAATCAGCTCACACTTGACCAATTGTTGTCTTGTAAAATTGTATGAAGCTTTGTAAAACGTTGGTAAGGACTCACATTGAACGTGGTATTTTCTGTAAGACGCCCCGCGACTATAGCGCCGGCCGAGCCGCCCCCGACGACTATAAAGTCATAGTCGGCAGCTACCGTGTCGACGGAGTGTACTCTTCGGCACGGATCGTTGATGGCGCAGCGCCCTTTGATGTACTTCTCAAGGAGGACCATGAACAGTATGGCGCCCCCGTAGAGCGGAGCGTCAGCTAGGGCTGAAGGGGATTCTTCCAGGGGACATTGGCAGATCTGTGGGTTTAGAATAAAGAATAATAATAACATTTATCCTTGACATATAAAGGCAAAAACTAAATGTACAGTCAGCTGCGAAATTGCATGGAGAGTTTATGAATGAATTCATTGATAAAGTCGCCATGTACACGGCTGATGGTACATCACAACATGGACCCAACTCAGCATAATGCCATGCCATAATTTTCCGTAGAGCCCATTCGGTAGTTTCGATTGCACCTCAAATTAGCCTTGTAGCAGTAATGCCAATATCCTTAGGAAAATTAAGCCTGAAGTCATGGAAACCTTAGTGAAAATGGATGTTAAGACAGACGTATTTTGTTTTGCCTCCACTTTTACCAGATCGGCTTTATGGAACACGGTTTCTAGGCTTTTATATTGTTAGGCAATATTGCTTAAAAATACTTTCAAAAAGATTTTCAAGCAAACGCATGTTTTCACTTACCTCGGGTGACAAGAACGACATGTTGACTACAGCGTATACGCCAACCGCGCCAACTAATAGTGAAAAAAAAACCTTATAAGTAGTATAATTACAACGATGAATAACTAAAATGATAGGACATACTTTTAGGTAGATGAGTCTTTCTTTATTGGAGACGCATGACAAGGAGTAGGTATTTAAGAGCCCATCAACGTGCACACTAGCGCCACTGCTAAATAATCGTAATTATTTAACAAAATATATTTCAAAAAGAGGGCCGCTACGTACTGTATTTTGTATTTAAATACCCTTTGAATACATCAAACTAGTTTTTATGTTGCTGGATTCGTCAATCTATGCGTCTAAAGTTAAAACGGCCGTTTTTGTTTTGAGTTCATAGATCGACGAATTCAGCAACATAAAAACTAGTTTGATGTATTCAAATGGTACTTAAATAAGTACACAATACAGTATGTAGCGGCCCTCTTTTTTTAAATATCTTTATGTGGCGCTAGTGTGCACGTTGATGGGCTCTTTAATGAAAATACCTATGGATGGACAAACTAAAGATTCCACATAAATTTAATTATCAAAAAAATTGACTTGTGGCTTAAGCACTCCTATTTATAAATATGTATGCTAATGTATGGGTGCTAAGCTAATAGCTTTGCTGACCATACACAATGTTTGGCGCGTCTTATGAAAGATTTAATTTAAACCTAATGAACTGGTAATACCGCCTAAGAACCCTTACTCGATTACGATTTATGTAACATAGACGTTAACGGCGATATGATAAGGTCCAAAATACAATGTATTTATAAATACCATCCGTCAAACACAAATTAAAGGTAACAGGTGTACAGTCGCCATCAGATATATCGGAGCGGCCAAGGTGCTCACAGATATCTGAACACGCCTCTATTGTCAAGGCACTGGAGTGCGTGTTCAGATATATTTGAACACATCGGCCGCTCCGATATATCTGATGGTAACTGTACACGTAATGTTTATTTTCGTCCTGTTACTGCAGTTTGACGTAGTATCTTATATCTTACCCAAAACAGTTTAATTATCATAAACTAATTGAAATGCAAGAACAGAATTTACTTACAATTATTTTGGCGCCACGTTAGCCTGATAACGAGTTAGTTTGAGTAAGTCACATTCAGGTTTTTAAGGATATCGACCTCAGGTCATTCCTCCAACTGACTTTTGTTGTGTTGCACCAGAAAACGCACGTAACTTAGAACTCCATATTAATATGATTTACAGTTGATCTGCATAATATGTTTGTATGGATATACATACCTTTATACTGTGGCTAACAGGAGCGAATAATTAAAATGATGATACATAGAATATTCTCATCTTCCTGTTCTAATAATCCTAATGCTTCAGGAGTCGGTAAAATCCATAAACGGACATGTAATCTTTACAATTTTCACATCCCGATATTCATTGTTCATCACTCCTTGAATATTTCATGAGACACCATATCCAAGTTTATTTGCATTTAAAATTTAAAACGTGTTAACGATTAATTAGATTAATACTTCTTTTTTAATATTATACACAGATTTTGACAAGCACTTCACTTGTAAAAAATATACAGAAGTATTTTTTACTGGAACCTTTTATTTTGTAAATTAATTGAACCACTTAAATGTTTGATTTGATTAGTTTAATTGTTTGCGCGTATCTCAGGCGACACGCTGTGTAGGCACATGTCTAAATTTTTTATTATTAGTTTTTGCGTAAGTTATTTTTTTTACAAAACAGTGTTGCTCTAATTGTTTTAGTTAGAAATTACTTAATTAATGTGTAATTTAACGCGTGCAAGACGTTTAGAGCGGACGGAAGGCTTAAGTAAATTAAGTATTATCAACATACAGTCTAATGAATAGATTACCCCTGAATACCCGGTAAATGTGCACGCGTTTTTTATGTTAAATAAAAGGAACCTATGTATAACACGTACAGTCACCTGCAATAATATGTTACTCTTCGAAGGCCGCAAAAATATGTGACACGCTCTTGTGGCTCTACAAAGAAGATCGTGTCAGATATTTTTGCGGCCTTCGAAGAGTAACATATTATTGCAGGTGACTGTACATATAAATATAAACATTCGTGAGATAGGGGTTTTGATACTATTAAATGCGGGAATGTGTCATTTTTATTTCTTTGGGACGTCTGGGCTGGGTGCGTCCCAGAAAAGGATTTTGATTTGTTTTGCTATATTTTTGGACATTTGGAAACAATGATTATTGCAATAGTTATGAGAAATTCGAAAATATTAGACTACTGGCTCTGAGCGGGTGAATATGTTTCTTAGAATCTCATACACTATCTTTTCGACACCGACGGACGGTGAGCGTAAAGGGGCCCACAGGTTACCAGTTCGCCGGTCGATGTCAGTTGTTCGGAGCTGTCAAATTTTGCGTTAATGACAGGCCGATATCGTCCGGTGGACTGGTAATCAGTGGGCCCCTTAAAATTTTTGGACGAGTGAGCTATTGGCCAGTGTTTTCCAGACATCGATTGGTTCTCTCACGAGTCTCACGTCATGAATAAACCAAACTAGACCCGTTATTGACATTAATTAGGTATGTGTTAAACCAAACTAGACGCCAGGGGATTCCTGATCTTGAGACTCGTGTAGAAATATTTTGACTAGGCTTATGTACAAAAACTAGTAAGTGCCCGAAAATATTAATCTATGCCACGCATAGTGATATTAAAAATATTTCAAGATCACGCGCGGCCCGTAATTCAATTAATTAAATTGATTTGTAACTTATACAACACGCGATTAATTATTGTTTCAACTAAACAAAAGGTTTATTGTTTATTATATCAATATCAATTACTTAATTCGAATAACCTTTATTTTAACAGCTAATCACGATGCTAATGTTGTTACGTTACGTGTTTTTGTCTGAAGACTCCGCGCAAATTTAACTCCTGCCTAGGGTTGCCATTATGAAAAAATGGAATATCATGACAAAAGTTTGGATTTTATGATGATAAAAATCCTGACATTTCCTGGACGATCATTTCTAAAAATCCTCAAAATCGGATGTAGCCATGGCTAACAAGCCATCATATGGTGGTGGTTAGTGGTTAGTTGAGGTTTCTAAAAACTCTGACACTCGCGAAGTCCCCCTGAAACCCTGACAAGGAATAGGGTTGCCATACGTCAGGGGAATATCAAATGTTAGCAACCCTCAAACATATTTCGTTTTTCACTAGAGTCTGTTCTGTAAGAGACTCCACGACTCTTTTCTTTCCGCACAAACTCTATAAATAAAATTACGTGTGTATTGAATAAAAATAGAGGGTAACATATGTAATATCTTATCGTCTCTCTTGTGTCGCTGGTTTTATCTCTAAATAGCGATCTCTTTGAGACAACCTTTACACATTTACAGACACATTAGTGACACATTGGAGACATTAGTGACACATTAGAGACATTAGTGAGTATCACTTATACTAAGATGATCATTAACCCTTAAATGCATAGTGTTGCCAAATGTCTACAAACCATTAGACAGCTCACTGTTTTAAAATAAAAGGCTTACGTTCTTGAACGCACCTTTATAGCAAACGTCAAGTAATAAGGTGATGATTTAAGGGTTAAAATTACGCAATATTTTTAATTTATAAAAATTACATTCGTTTTAAGACGAAAAGTCGGCAAACTTGGAAAAATCCACAAGTTGATCATTTTTAGTATGTGATTTTGAACGGTTTTTTCGGGGTTTGTAATTATTTTATATTTAAAAACTTTATCATAGGTATATCACAAATAGTGTACCTTTCTAATGGTAGGTAGTAAAAAAAATCATTTATATATTACTGAAAATTACATATTTATACATAAATATGATTTAGCCAATTCAACTTTAAACACTGATTTCGCACTGAAAATCTAAGTTATATTTTTTTTTACTATTTTTCCTAGAATCGGCAAACAATTATGTGATACATATATAAATTTCGGGCAAAAAGAAAAAATCATGCATTTAAGGGTTAATTATTTTATACTGCCGTTATTTTAGATGAAATTAAGTATTAACACCTTGATTAATTTAATTATAAAATAAATCTTATGATTGATGAAGTAGCTAATTTGAACCTTAAGGTTAGGTTTTAGAATTAATTATAATTACAATTATTAAATTTTGTCGGAATGAATATAACCAGAATGAATTGATCAAAATAAAAAAATATATTAATAATTTATAAAATAATTTCAGCCTGTATATACATCCCACTACTGGGCATAGGCCTCCTTTCATGCGCCAGAGGGCTAGGGCTATAGTCCCCACGCTAGCGATGCAGATTAGGGACTTCACATACACCTTTGAATTTCTACGCAGATGTATGCAGGTTTCCTCACGATGTTTTCCTTCATCGAACAGCTAGTGGTAAATATCAAAATGATATTTCGTACATAAGTTCCGAAGAACTCATTGGCACGAGTCAGGATTTGAACCCGCGACCTCCGGATCGAAAGTCGGACGCCATATCCACTCGGCCACCAGCGGGTAAAAATAAATAATATATTTACACCTACCTTCAGAATATGGAGAGACTCCGTTTGAAGGAGGTCTTGTAAAAGGTGACTAACATTTTCGTAGATTCACTTTCCTTATATATATTTTTTCTCTGATTAAATGAGATCTAGAAGCTTTGATTAGATAGCGCTTTACTAACATGAGGTTATAACATGTTTGAATTAAACTACGGTACCTAATCTGCAATAATCCATACCTAGATACAAGTTAATAATAGAATTAGTTTTGATATTGTTATCAAATTTCTATTAGCAACAAAAAATACACATTTGTTCGGTATTAAAGTTTTTAACTTGACCTTTAAGTACTTATTTTAAGTTGAATCTATGAATGTAGGTACTAAGTTAACAGTATGGGCGACGGTACAAACAAGAACGCTGCAAACAATACACTTCTTTTGGGCAGTCGTGTAAAAAATGCAATTTGCAATAGGGCGATATTTAGCAAGAGTGACTTACGATCATTGCTGTGGCAAAAGATCCAATTGCTGCCTATAAAGACCATGGAACGAAAAGCGTGCGAAGCGAAGCGAAAGACACTTTAAATTCGTACGTAACTGTGCCACTTGCCAGCTGCAGCAGCTGAAACGGGATGAACACTGAAATTTGTGCGTTGGAGAGAGCAGCTGCCTTTGTTCGTACTGGTCTAATGTCTACTGGTCAATATTTCAACTTTGTACTGTGCGTGACATTAATAACAATAGGGTTGTTGACACATGTTGAATTTTATAACTAAATCTTGTTAAATAGAAAATGAGCAATTTATCACAATAACATAAACTTAAAAAATATATGGGAATAATAAAAAAATACAAGACTAAAGTTTTGAAAATTATTATTTTTAAATTTCCAAATCGGAAATAATAATGGATGGGCCATTCGATTCCTTACATTTTATTTAAAAAAATATTGTATAGCAACAATGGAACACTTACGACTTACTTGCAATGCAATGCAATACTTACGCAATATTTTACCGAAAAAAAACGCAATTTCCGCGTTTCGTCTGTAAAGTGCGGGTGCCAGACTTTGACCATCATTTGTGACTTTTGTATTGCTTTAAGTTAAGACAATGGGTCCCATAGGTACAGACATTTGACCCTCAAAACAAACCTGATCGACTGATACCATTCAAAAAATTGTTAAATACCCTATTAACCAATAAATTCTAGGGAGAAAAATGCTGTACATATTCGAAGACAGTAGTTATATTATAGGTAGTAAAGTACTTACCTACACCATCATTTATACTCACAGAAATTATATAAAGGTTGAAAATCGACGCTGGGTTTGGGTACGGTGACCTAAACGCACGCAGGTGCAATTAATGAGCGGAACGAGCAGTGGCGTAGCTAGCATGGGTGGCTCCCGGGGCGGAAATTGTGGGTGTCACCCCAAAATTCAATCAAAAATTTTAAAATATAATTATTTAAAAAAGTAATAGTAATTTATGTTTAATATTCCATAGCTCACAATTTTACTCCATCGGTTTCATTTTAGATTCCATGAACCCTCAATAGTCCACCCCTGGCGGGTGTTGCCTCTGCGCGCGTTCTATGACACGGGCAAGGACAGCATCCGCTCGGTGTAAGTGTAACCCAGGCGGCTTAGCACGGTCGCGTTTTTATCCCTTGTCACCATGCCTGTCACGTTCTAACAAGTATGTAAGTGCGAAAGGGACGCGCATAGTGATAGTCGAAAAAAGGGCGTATCAAAAGGGCATCTACGTGTTGGCCTGGGCTCCGCGCACGCCTCCCAAAGATTCGAGTCATCATTGTCCCGTGAAAGATATACAAATAATTTATGTTAAAAAAAATTAAAAACTTTTTGAAGTGAACACTTCTTTAGCGGCGCTGTGCATTTTTTGTGATGGGGAAAAAATGTTAAACTCGTGACAGGTCACGTGACCGTAAGATTCGTAAGACGGACACGTGACCTGATCGAAAAACTGTTACAATGTCATTGAGTTTTCACTTCTGCCGGCACTCCCGGAATGCAACCCCTTGTTTTTTTGCCTAGTACGAGATTTGGAAGAGATTCTGTAAAATCCCATTTCACAATGAATTTCAAATAGTCCACAGTGGTCCAGAGTCACCCAATTAGGAACAGTGACATAGTTTCTCAATTACAGAAATAATCACATAATTAAAAAAAACCTTTCTGAATAAAAAAAACCTACGAGGCGCCAACATATTATTATTACACCAGGTTTACACCAGGTATTATACCAGGTGCCCACGAGGAATCCGAGAGATTTTAACCACGCATTTCTGAGGCCAAAATAAGGAAAAAATACTTAAAAGAGTTTACGTCAATTTCGCCAAAAAAAATTGTTTTTCGATATTTTGTACGTAAAATGTAAATATGCTATAATTTTTAAAACTGTCACCCAAAAATAATTTTAACTTTTTTTTGTCAATTAGGTACAGAAATAATCACATAATTTAAGAAAAAAACCTTTCTAATGGTCCCGAATTAAAAAAAACCTACGAGGCGCCAACATATTATTGTTACATACCAGGTACCCACGAGGAACCCGAAAGATTTTAACCACGCATTTCCGAGACCAAAAGAAAGAAAAAATACTAAAAAAGTTTACGTCAATTTCGCCAAAAAACATTTCTTTTTTCGATTTTTTGTAGGTATTTGTAGATAAAATATAAATGCTATTTGTAAAACTATCACTCAAAAAGAATTTTTACTTTTTATGTAAAACCTTGTTTTTGCAAAGTGTACTTGTCACGTTTTTACATTCTATCAATATAGTACATTGTAGGAGAGGACGGAAAACCGCTAAAAGATGGACGAGTGAGTTTGAGGGCCGACACGTAGTCCATCTTTAGCGTTTCCGGCCGGGGCATTACATAGTGCTTTTCACGACTACTGCTAGGAAATAAGAAAACATTTGAAATATCTAGCCCGCGATTTCTCTGGTAGCAAATTAATAGCCACTGCCAATGCTGTCTCTTGAATTTCGGTAGGCGTCAATATCATTTCCTTCACTAGAAGAACTCATTTTTATAGTCAGCGTAGCTATACGTGTTTCTTGTATTTTTTAATTTAGTCAAACACAATTTACACTATGCAATTCATAAGTATTTTTCGAACCCGCCTTTTTTACTTTTTTTATCACTTTTAAGAGGCGTTTTTATGTTATTTGCTTCAAACCGACTCTAAACTTAGAAGCGTTTTTGCTAAAAAAAACCACAAACAGCTACAAATGTAAAAAACGCCTTAAGCGTGAACTGAATGGATACTTGTTTTAAAAAAAATGAACTGAATGGTTTTGACATTTCTTTTTTTTAAACAAGAAATTGTTCCTATAAATAACCTAATTTTATTTTTGAAGGAAAAAGTTGCGCCAAAAAAGGTCTTTTATTGATTTTTATGTTTTTAATGATACTCATTGCTGTAGTGCAGCGGTCGGCAACCTTTTAACAGCCAAGGGCCACATAGTAGTTAACGAAGATGACGCGGGCCGCACTTTGGTAATATTTGTGACTTTAGCAGACATTGTCGTTCGTCAGTATTACATACAAAATAGCCAGGGAGGCTCGCAGGCCGCAAGCGAGAGGTTGGCGGGCCGCATGCGGCCCGCGGGCCGCTGGTTGCCGACCGCTGCTGTAGTGAACCATCACCAATGACAGATGATGATAGCAATGAAACATTGTAGTAGTGGTGGTTCAGGTGCTACAGCTATTGCATACTTTTTAGCTTGGTTTTAGACCATCTATTGCCACATTTCCGAACAGTGGCGTGAAAATGATATTTGGACTAGGTCCCATAATAGCAACATCGTCATCAAAAAAACATTTTGCACTAAGTAACAATAAAAAGATTTTTTTTTAGCTGGCTGGTGGTACTGGACTCTGAAACTAGGCGAATTCCAAAACAGTTTAAGGTTCCGTCACACACGTCCGTTTTCCGGGCGGGGCGTGAGCGCGGCGTGAGCGTTTTATATATAAAAGCGGCGCGCCCCGCTCACGCGCCGCCCGCAAAACGCGCCTGTGTGACGGAGCCTTTATACGACATTTTAGTCTTGAAATATGATCAGGAATATACTGTCAAAATCTCTCGGGTTCCTCGTGGGCATGTTGTATATTATTTCCTTAATGGCGGTTGTGCAATCTGCCACAGTTTTGAGAATTTTTATAGATGGCACTACTCTGCCCTGCTAAGCCAAAGAGCGCTATCTCAAAAGAAAATTCATTGCTAACTTATACTTTAGTGTCTATTACTGAGAATTCCATTTTCAAAACCATTTGTTTTTGAGATAGCGCTATTCGGCTTAGGAGGGCAGTACTGTTGTTCACGGTCGGGTGTCACCCCTAAATGGGTGACACCCGGGGCGGGCCGCCCCCGCCGCCCCCCCTAGCTACGCAACTGGGAACAAGTATTTATCTATTCAAAATATTCAAAAAGATAATAGTTTTAGAAAAATCGATAGAACTCCCGACACACATGGGGGTCTTACAACTATTTTAAGCTTAACACAGTACCTACCTATGTATTTGTACCTATCAAACTACACAACGGGACTTAATCGCGTATTTAAGTTAAGATTTACCTCCGACGTTTCGAGGACGGCGTTGTCCCCGTGGTCTCGGAGAAGACTGGCTCAAGTTGACATCAACATCTTCTAGCCGCGCGAGTTTTTCGAATTACCCTAGTACTAAGTATAGTATTCTACTTATTTCCAAGCGATGGTTCATGAATAGGTGTTATGGTTTTTAACTCAACAGAGGGCGCTGCTTGAATTTTGTTGGGGTATATTAAATTGAGACTTGTGAGGGTTGAAGTGGCTTCATGGTATTCATTACATCGTATGATGATTTATTCGCAAAGTTCTTTTCCTTCGTTGAGTAGAACGGCCCACTCCAGCACGTTGTAAATCCGGGTGTGGGGATTCTCGTTTTTCACTAAAATACACAAATTCAGTAAATAAAGTGTTATATAACTTATACGGAATTATGGGTGACATAATTGTTTATTTGCACGTGTCATGACTTAATGTTATCAGCTTATCATGAACTGTCTGCAACAGCCAGACGGTTTATAAAAAAACCGGGCAAATGCGAGTCGGACTCGCGCACGAAGGGTTTCGTACCATAATGCCAAAAACGGCAAAAAAAAACGGTCACCCATCCAAGTACTGACCCCGCCCGACGTTGCTTAACTTCGGTCAAAAATCACGTTTGTTGTATGGGAGCCCCACTTAAATCTTTATTTTATTCTGTTTCTACTATTTGTTGTTATAGCGGCAACATAAATACATCATCTCAATCATCTGTGAAAATTTCAACTGTCTAGCTATCACGGTTCGTGAGATACAGCCTGGTGACAGACAGACGGACGGACGGACGGACGGACGGACGGTCAGCGGAGTATATATATATAGATATATATATATATATATATATATATATATATATATATATATATATATACATATATATATATATATATATATGTGATACCGTAGGATTGTGAACCCGTTAGTTTATAATCTAACGTAGGTTAGTTAGGTTAGATTGTAATCTCCCTACCGTCAGTTTATAATTTAACTAGCGATATTATAAACTGACGAGTGTTTGCAATTTTGCGGTGACATATGCATAACTAGCGACCCGCCCGGTTTCGCACGGGTTACACAAAACCTTAACAAATTATACACCTGAACCTTCCTCAAAAATCACTTTATTAACAGTACGGCCATGGTATAATAATATACTCCGCCTGGTACTCCATTCCCGTCTTTTCTAGGTCACCTAACTGACACGGGCCTACGTCATCATGCGACAGCGCTATATGATAATATGCGATAGCGCTATATATAGCGGCCATGTTGTTGTGACGTAGGCCTGTGTCACTCTGGGAATGGAAGACCATGTTTTATTAGACTATGAGTACGGCTACCACCAGTTTTGACATTGACAGATACGCTCGCGTCTACGTAAATTACTTTCTATACATCTCGCTTGCACTAATATGCGAGTACGAGCGAGATACATAGAAAGTAAGTTACTTAGACGCGAGCGTATCTGTCAATGTCAAAACTGGTGGTAGTGCTTTAGGTGAAAACCGCATGAAAATCCGTTCAGTAGTATTTGAGTTTATCGCGAACATACATACACACAAACAGACAGACGCGGCGGGGGACTTTGTTTTATAATGTGTTATAATGTTTTTGTTCTGAAAGGTGTACCGAAACAAACCAAAGCTCACATACCTTGTATTTTAACAAATTCCTTGGTTGGAACATCGAGTATTTTCCACTTCGGTCGGCCGAGGACAAAATGCGATGTTGAAGGGATGCCTTTGTGATATTCCTAGAAATAAAAAGTTAAGTCATTCTTAATTTCTTGTCTGTTTATGATAAGAATATTGACCAATTTTTAAGCCATTATTTAGGATAATTCTATACAGCACAACTGACGTTTGAACCTTTGATTGATTTATGACTACCTACCACACACATATAAAAGGTTAAACCGGCAAGAGGCGATCGCAACCAGACAACCTTTGAGTAGCGAAGACAAGAAAATTGTAATATTATAAATAATAATAAATTCGGTTTACTGTCATTAGGTACCTACAAATGGAAAATCGTCCACTTGAAATGACCATTCTGAAGTTGGATCAAAAGTAATAGTGTCCAAAGTGAATCTTGTCCAAATGTAATTGACCTAATACACATTTTTAACCAAATTTGTAATCGTCGTAAATTTATTAAGCCAGAATGGAATTTTATCCATTATAAATTATGAGCAAAATGAAATACACACGAAGTAAGTAAATGTAGTCTAATATGAATTAAGACCAAAATTTAAAATATTGTCCTAATATAATTCCGCTAGAATTGAAAATAGTCCAAAAAAATTAGGGCTAAATTAAAAATTTACCTATTGACTGGCCTGTTTGTTTCATTGAATCAGAGGCTTGAAATCGGTGATAAATTTTTCGTCTATTTGGTGCAAATAATTTGAGATCATCCATGTACAGAAGGTGAGAAATGACTTCACCCCCTCTCCGAAGCCGGCAACCTAGTTCTAAATCCTTCAGCAAGGTACTGAGAGGATTCAGAGCTAGGCAGAACCACAGAGGACTCAGACTATCACCCTGAAATATTCCTCGCTCAATCCTTATAAAATCCTGCGGGCCAGGGCTCCCATCCCCGCCTCCTGGTTGACGAAGGACTGTGGTCCATTGCCTCATACACGCGCTTAGAAAGGCTCTTAAAGCTGTATCAACTTTATACAGCTCTAAGACCCTCTCCAGCCATGAGTGAGGCACCGAATCATAGGCCTTCTTGTAGTCAATCCAGGCTGCTGAGAGGGCCCCCCTGTTCCGCCGGATTTGTTGGCAGATGGTCATGTCTATGAGGAGGAGCTCTTTAGTACCACGGGACCCAACCCTACATCCATTTTGAGCAGAGGCCAAAATATTGTTTGCGACAATGTGCGCGTTGATTTTTGCTCTCAAAATGGATGTAAGGAGCTTGTAGAGTGTAGGCAAGCATGTGATGGGTCTGTAGTTCTTCGCTTCCGTGGTACTACCGGACTTATAGAGCAGGAAGGTGACACCAGTTGTTAAGGAAGGTGGGGGAGAACCAAGCTCGAGGGCTTGTTGAAATTGTGCTGCCAAGCAGGAGTGTGAGCATCGGAACCATTTTAGCCAGAAGTTGTGCAATCCATCCGGCCCAGGACTTTTATTATTATTATTATTATGTACAATTTCCAATTGGTCATAATTTTGAGTGTAGGTACCTACCGTAAATACAAATGGACACATATGTCACATACATATTTGGACGATTATACGATGCCGATGATACATATTTCAGATAGGAGATATTTACAATTGATATTTTTTCTGAGTACGTAAACAAAAATGGACAAAGTTTTTCGACCTGTATCATATTTGACATTTTTACTATATTGGACATAATTATTTTTTGATATTATGCTGGATGGACAATTTTCCTAGCTGATGTATTTTAAATTGTCATTTTTCCACTTTGACGTATAATTTCGAGTGGACAATTTTCCATTTGTACCGAGTTTGTACCTAATGATAGTAAACCAAAAATTCGTAGGTGCAGGGAAAAGCATAATATAAAGTCGATCTGAATATTAGGTATCAAATACTAGCAACCCGCCCCGACTTCGCACGGATTTACACAAAACCTTGACAATGTACATATACACTTAAACCTTCCTCAAGAATCACTCTATAGTTAAGTGAAAACCGCATGAAAATCCGCCTCCTAGTCTAGTCGGTAGTGACCCTGCCTACGAAGCAGGAGGTCCCGGGTTCGAATCCTGGTAAGGGCATTTATTTGTGTGTTCATCACACATATTTGTTCCTGAGTTATGGATGTTTTCTATGTATAGGTACATATAAGCATTTAAGTAAGTATGTACGCCGCGCTTAAGAGCCCATCAACGTGCACACTAGCGCCACTGCTAAATAATCGTGATTATTTAAATTTGATGACCGGTATTTAAAAAAGGTGGCCGCTACGTACGGTATTGTGTATTTAAGTACCTTTTGAATACATCAAGCTAGTTTTTATGTTACTGGATTCGTCAATCTACGCGTCCAAAGTTAAAACGGCCGTTTTTGTTTTGAGCTCATAGATCGACGAATCCAGCAACATAAAAACTAGTTTGATGTATTCAAAAGGTACTTAAATACACAATACAGTCCGTAGCGGCCCCCTTTTTAGGGTTCCGTACCCAAAGGGTAAAACGGGACCCTATTACTAAGACTCCGCTGTCCGTCCGTCCGTCCGTCCGTCCGTCTGTCTGTCACCAGGCTGTATCTCACGAACCGTGATAGCTAGACAGTTGAAATTTTCACAGATGATGTATTTCTGTTGCCGCTATAACAACAAATACTAAAAACAGAATAAAATAAAGATTTAAGTGGGGCTCCCATACAACAAACGTGATTTTTGACTGAAGTTAAGTAACGTCGGGCGGGGTCAGTACTTGGATGGGTGACCTTTTTTTTTTGCCGTTTTTTGCATTATGGTACGGAACCCTTCGTGCGCGAGTCCGACTCGCACTTGCCTGGTCTTTTTAAATACCTGTCGTTAAATTTAAATAATCACGATTATTTAGCAGTGGCGCTAGTGTGCACGTTGATGAGCTCTTAACGATATTCTCCGCCGGTCTCTTGCCAGCGTCAACGCATGGTGCTCTTCTCGAGCCTCCTGGTATTGTGAGAGATGATGGTAAGAGACCGGACGGAATGTCACTAATTCCGTGGAAGATGGGACGAGTGCTGGTGTGGGACGCTACCTGTGTGGACACCCTAGCCCCGTCTCATCTCCACGGCACTACTGCAAAAGCCGGCGCGGCAGCAGATGCGGCCGAAAAATTAAAAAAGACCAAATATAGGGGTCTCGGCCCCAAATACGATTTCGTACCTTTCGGTGTCGAGACCCTTGGCCCGTGGGGTCCGAACGCGTTTACGCTATTTAAGGATTTATCCAAAAGGATAGCAGACGCCACTGGTGATCGTAGAGCTGGCAGCTTCCTCGCACAAAGAATAAGTATTGCGATACAGCGAGGAAATGCTGCCAGCATCTACGGCACCATTTAGTTTAGGGATAGTTTGTAATTATTTATTTTTAGATTAGTTTTATTTATTTTTATATTAAGTTATTACGTGTTGTAGGTTAGTTATTTAATTATGTCTTGTTTCTAGGTATGTACCTATGTACCTATATTATATTAAGTTCGTATGCACTAACATAAATAAGTATTTATATATATGTGTATATTATATATATCGTCGTGTAGTACCCACAACACAAGCCTCATTGAGCTTACTGTGGGATTAGGTTGATCTTTGTAAAATTGTCCTATAAGTAATATTTATTTATATTATCCTTAGTAGAGATGCAACGGATAGTTGTTTGGCCGGATACCGGATACCGGATATTCGGCCTGATCATCGGCCGGATATCCGGTATCCGGCCGCCGAATATTCGGCCGGCGAAATTATACCTACATTTCGGTTTTTCAGGTGCGCATTGTGCAGCCTTTGATCTGTTTCGTACTCGGAGTAATTAACAATGGAGCCGCCATTAACAGGCGTTCCCCTCTGTCGAAAAAAGGCGACCAATAGGAAATAGGAAAATAGGCAACCATATGTATGGACTGACGTTTATCTGACATGACGTACCTATACATTTGATGTGCCCCTCCCCCGCAAAAAACGGCAGACTATTTTGTACCGAAAATTTTAGACATGGCGTCTCCGTTGGTTATATCCTCTAAGGTTTCGTAGTGAAAGTTCGCGTGGACTCATTTCTAGGTTTGAAAATGAGTGCGCGTGCAATAGCGGAATGTTTAAAATGTTTTAATAGTAGTTTATGTGACTGCTACATAATGAAAGGCATTAAAATACGAGTGTGGGTTTATGAAACTCATTTCATTCGTTTCATAATAGTATCACACGAGTATTTTAATGCCTAATTATGTACAGTTACATACACTGCTTTATCTACACACATATTATAAACTTTCTATTTATATTCACTAACCTCATATTACAGCCGGCATTGGGGCATTTTGTTCTCTGGCGGAACTCGCGGATGTGAGGTGGCGTCTCCGAAATATCTTTATCGCACATTTTACACGAAACATTTATTATAGTTACTTTAAAAACAACAAAACAAATATTTTTTTACTTACAAACTAATTAAAAGATAAACTGTACGTCAAATGGCGGCAAATAAAACTTTTTTCACGCATGTCATGCATCCGTAGTTTTTTTTTAATTCAGAGACAAACTAGAGTCGGGGTCGATTACCATATCGTCCGATACCAACTTACATGCGAGATTTGTCAATATTGTATGCAATTGTCATTTGATTTCGAATAAAACGTCATCTCGACTGATATTAGAATAGGGGTCAAATCATATTGCTTTTTTTTCAGAGATGTTCGAAATTTAAAATGCATTACCAAATCGATTTTGATTTAGTAATGAAGCTATTACCACATTTTCACAGATAAGAAATTTGCTGTAACAAAACAGTTTATCGTAATGTGGGCCATTATTTACGGATTTTGAAGGCATCATAGAGAGTTTATGATATGTTTGTAGATAAAATAATAAACTAGTACGATTATGACCGTCACTGTTTCTTAAATCCAATTTGTTGACTCCAAATTCAAGCAAAATTACTACCCGGTATCCGGCCGGATAGTAAAAAGAGGGCCGGATAGGCCGGATACCGGATAGTAACCGGATATCCGGTGCATCTCTAATCCTTAGACGGCGCTCTCTAGAGGTCATAAAGTCGCAAACCAAAAAAATACAAATAAGTAATGATGACGTGTTGTATATCAATTGAAAGGGATTTTTAATTCATTTCAAATACATACATATTGTTAGCTTTTGCGCCCGGCTTTGCTTGCATGCACCCGATAAAACATAATTTATCGGGTAATAGGGTAGTTTCCTACCAGTCAAATCAGTTACTTTTTTAGAACTGTCAAAACGATTTTCTAATATGGAATTTATATGAAACATTACATCGTGACGTCACGGTCAACTCGCCTACTTTTTATACTTCTATCCGATTTATTAAATAGAACTTGGTTTGGCAACCCCTTGGTTGTGCACAAATCACGCGAGGTGTGTTCGGCTACTTTTTGACCCCCCCTCCCCCTTGGTGATATTTGGTAAGGTTTTTGGCTACCCCCCTCCCCCACATAACCTCACGTGTATTTTTTTTAAATTTTTCCTTCCGACCGGTCAAGGCCACGCGCGCTCCAAAATTTCGTAAAATAGACTCGCTATTTTGAAGTGCGGAGTGAAGATTTATGATTTATGAAGAGAAAATAGTTATTTGTTTTACAAGGGGGCAAAGTTGTTGTTTAACCGCTCGTGCTAATATTGATACCCGAGCAAGCGAAAGATGACGACCGAAGGAATCTTGAGCGTTGCGAGGGTTACAAAGCACGAGGGTTAAACAAAATTTGCCCCCGAGTGAAACACAAAATTTTTCACCATACCAACCCGAAGCAAATATTAAATGTAAAATATCAAACAAAATCAAATCCAAATGAATGTTATTAAATATTTATCATCTAAAATCATCATTTAAAAGTCAATTCTACCAGCAAACATAAAAAACAACTCAAAATTTGCATTTGATTACTTTGCCTCACATGTGAATAAAATGCAACTTTGCTATCAGTTTTTGAAGTGCAAAGTAAGCCTTTCCGAGCTGGTGTGGTGAAAAGGTATTTACTCATGCTGTAGGTATTTTTTCTTAGTTTCGTTCACTATACAATTTTTTTATGTTTGACGATCTTTTTGTGAAATTCTTAGTATTAAATTTGATCTGTATAATAATTCAATATTTCTATGGAATAATATTAACATCAATAAAGTGATCTGATAATGAGCAGAGTTCGGACATGGAACATGATACAATGTTTTTAACAATTTTGAACTGCAGTTTTTGAGTATAATCTGGAAATTTTATAAAGATACTGTGTACATAATATGAGTTTAATAAATCTTGTCCTATTTTGAGATATAAAAGATTTTTGATGGTTTTGCGATGATTTGTCCGATCACTGATAATAAGCTTAAGATAATACATAAATATATACCTATGTGATAACAACTTTCCATTCATAAGTTATTCATAAGCAATTGCTCTGATAATGGGCTTAAGATAATATATATCTGATAACAACTTTCCATTCATAAGTGCTTGTTGCTAGGCCTACATCAATAAAGTACCGTAGAGTTTCGTATGTTCGCCTGGATTTTGACACTTTTCCCAAAAAATCTCTCAAATTTGAAAGCATTTTAATCCGTTAAGACGAAAAAATGTTTTTTAGTACTCCCAACTATCAGTATACACCACTAAAACTAAGAATTTCATTGGTTAAGTTGGTAATAAATGGCCCCAAAGGCATTAGGCGATGTTTGGGTATTTTCCCCAATCTTCGCCTATGGCATGCCTTGCCGCTAATACTTACTTTTCTGTGACTGTGTGATGTGTACATGTTAAGTCGTATCTCCTTGGAATGTGCTTATATACTATGAACCTTAACTACACCAGACTAGGCATATTTTATAAAAAACGGGGTAGTAGGCGAAATTTGGTAACAGTCTGAAGTTGTTTTCATACATTTTCTATAATTAAGCTAGGGCTGCCAAAAATGAACCAACATGCCAAATAAAGGGGAGTAATGGTTTATAAGTTAAAAAATAATTATTTTTAACAAAATTGTATAATTGTTGTAAAATTGTTGTTATTATCGTAATTGACATCAAATCAACCTTATTTACAAAGTGAGACATAAAAATACCTATTTGGTACCTACTCAACATCGGTAAGAGTAGAAATAAACATTTGCATATAGCGTAAACTAAAATAACCAAACATAAGAAAATATTTAAATTTGGAAACAAGTAATGTCATCCACCAATGAATGCGGTACAAAAAATTTGTCAACCCTAGGGGTAGGCGAAATTTGGCAACAAGATGGACGCAAAGTACCCTCACCAATGTTTTATCTAATTGTGACTTCTAAACGTAGGCTCGCCATTAAATAATAATTTCACATGAAAAAGAAATAGTTATAGGATATAATCATGTAAGAAGTCTATCATTACCGGGTCCGTATCATCGTTTAAAACTGAAGTTAAAACACTGGTTCAAATAAACATGTGGTCGGTGTCACGAAAAAACCTCACTAAAGGTCAACTGTGTGAAGTTAGCCGCAGATTGTTCGAAGAATATTGACACCCGTAAAAAATACTTTGTATTTAGCAGTTTTATGTAAGGCTTACATTAGAAACATTTTGTTATTGGCAACTTATGTCAAACTAGGCGAAAATAGGTAGCGCAGGCAAAGATACGAAACTCTACGGTATATATTTGAACTGTAGAAAACTTTTAAAACTTTTGCGTATGTTTGACGATCTTTTTGTGAAATTCTTAGTATTAAATTTGATCTGTATAATAATCCAATAGATGGTGCTAGCCGGAGTGCAGGAAGACCGAAAAGGAGATGGCGGGACGTCTTGGACGCATTTTATCCGGATTGGCGGAAAACTATGTACAAAAGATAGGGTTGAGTGGAGGAAGCGAGGGGAGGCCTTTGCCCAGCAGTGGGACACTTAACCAGGCTAATAAAAAATAATAAGAATAATAAGCCTGACATCGTGATAATAGATCGATCGCAACGTCGGGCCGTGCTCGTTGACATCACCATCCCCCATGATGAGAACCTCGTGAAAGCAGAGAAGGACAAGTCCAGTAAGTACCTAGACTTGGCTCACGAGATAACAGCCAGTCCGCCATGTGGGATGTTGATTCGACGATCATTGTCCCGATAGTCGTTTCAGTGAACGGTCTAATGGCGAAGAGTCTCGACCAACATCTTGAGAGACTCTCGCTAGGTGGTTGGATCAAGGGTCAGATGCAGAAGGCGGTGATCTTGGACACGGCGCGGATAGTCCGCCGGTTCCTCTCTCTGCAGCCCTGACCACCGGTAGCTTGGGCCCTGCCCCGCTGCTGGCGGTACCCTAGGTTACGTTTTTTATAATGTGTTTATATGTATTTTTTATTGTTTTTTATGTGTTTTCGTATTTTACTTTTATATTCATGTTATAAAGAACCTAACTTATGAAGAAAAATAAATACAGAAATAATAATCCAATATTACTATGGAATAATATTAACATCAATAAATTGCTCTGATAATCATAATGGGTAATTAATATAATATATATGTGATAACAACTTTCCAGTCATACATAAGTGCTTGTTGCTAGGCCTACATGAATAAAGTATATATTTGAACTGTTGAAAAATATAATAAGTACCTATTTAAAACTTTTGGGTTTTGGACACTCACATTTATAGACGAAGGTAATAAAATAAATTCGCGATAGACCCGTCTATAAATGTGAGTTAATATGTAGAAAAATACAGTGAGGTCTCCTTATGAAACGTGATCTGTCGTGATTTTTTCGTGACCTACCACCTCGCGTGATTTGTGTACAAGCCCCAAGGAGAGACAAAGGCTTATTCCTTAAGGTTTGATTTGAAGATTTCTTATAGACATCTCTACAATACATTGTGATGGCCTGAAACTAAATGAACAATTACAACATTCGGAAGAGGAAGATGGCACAGATAGGAACCAGTGATGTGAGAATCTAAAAGAATTAAGAGCGCTATTACATTTCGGCGTTGAGCGAGTTTAGGTATTTTACGCGCTGCGGCAGGCCGTGCGAGCTCAGTACGCCGATCCCTTCTACCACACTCGCACTACAATGATGGATTAAACATTCTTGATCCTTCGCGAAGCATATTGAAATCAAACATAACAACACTAACTGTACTTAACTTTTAAAGTTCTAAAACTGTTATTTGGTAAGTACGAAAATACTAAATGCAGTGCAAATGTACATAGGGGCTGTTCATAAATTACGTCATCTATTTTTGACGATTTTTGACCCCCCCCCCCCCTCAAATCATCCAAAAATCAAGCTTCGGATGAATCTGTTTCCTCCTACGTCATGTTACCATCATCCGATGTCCAGACCCCCCCCCCCCCCACTCCTCCCATTTGAAACGACGTAATTTATGAATAGCCCCATACTTGTACTTATGAAGGTATATTACTCGAAAGAAATTATAGGTACCTACTCGCTTATTTACATGTTTCGTCATTGCATTTGGTACCTATAGGTTGTAAAGTTTGTATCAACGAGGGTTTAAAAACGAACTGGTACTGAGGATCTGATGATGATTAAGGTGGTCACGGATACCAATCAACCATGTAGTAACATGATTAGGCTCGTTTGATTCGTCTCAACAAGATCTTTGACACTGAAGATACACAGGGTCTGATGATGGAGCTGGAAGGTGGCCACGGGTACCAGTCTATCATGTAACTAAACAACTTCGTGTTTGGGCTCGTTTGATTCGTCTCAACAAGATCTTTGACACAAGACAGTACTCAGGGTCTGATGATGGAGCTGGAAGGTACCATTACCAATCAACCATGCAACTAAACCACATCGTGTTTAGGATCGTTTGATTCGTCTCAACAAGATCTTTGACACTAGGTGATACTCAGAGTCTGATGATGGAGCTGGAAGGTGGTCACCGGTACCAATCAACCATGCAACTAAACCACTTCGTGTTTAGGCTCGTTTTATTCGTTTCAACAAGATCTTTGACACAAGATAGTACTCAAGGTCTGATGTTGGAGCCGGAAGGTGGTCACCGGTACCAATCAACCATGCAACTAAACCATTTCGTGTTTAGGCACGTTTTATTCATCTCAACAAGATCTTTGACACAAGGTAGTACTCAGGGTCTGATGATGGAGCGCGAAGGTGGCGACGGGTACCTGTCTATCATCATCAGCTCCATCATCAGACCCTGAGTAGTATCTTGTGTCAAACATCTTATTGCGACGAATCAAACGAGCCCAAACACGAAGTGGTTCAGTTACATGGTAGACTGGTACCCGTGGCCACAGTCCAGCTCCATCATCAGACCCTGAGTACTAACTTGTGTCAAAGATCTTGTTGCGACGAATCGAACGAAGCCAAACACGAAGTGGTTTAGTTGCATGGTTGATTGGTACCGGTGACCACCTTCCGGATCCATCATCAGACCCTCAGTACTACCTTGTGTCAAAGATCTTGTTGCGACAAATCAAACGAGCCCAAACACGAAGTGGTTCAGTTACATGGTAGACTGGTACCCGTGGCCACAGTCCAGCTCCATCATCAGACCCTGAGTACTAACTTGTGTCAAAGATCTTGTTGAGACGAATCAAACGAGCCTAAACACGAAGTGGTTTAGTTGCATGGTTGATTGGTACCGGTGACCACCTTCCGGCTCCAACATCAGACCCTGAGTACTATCTTGTGTCAAAGATCTTATAGAAACGAATAAAACGAGCCTAAACACGAAGTGGTTTAGTGGCATGGTTGATTGGTACCGGTGACCACCTGCCGGCTCCATCATCAGACCCTGAGTACTATCTTGTGCCAAAGATCTTGTTGAGACGAATCAAACGAGCCCAAACACGAAGTGGTTTAGTTGCATGGTTGATTGGTACCGGTGACCACCTTCCGGCTCCATCATCAGACCCTGAGTACTATCTTAAGTCAAAGATCTTGTTGAGACGAATAAAACGAGCCTAAACACGAAGTGGTTTAGTTGCATGGTTGATTGGTACTGGTGACCACCTTCCGGCTCCATCATCAGACCCTGAGTACTATCTTAAGTCAAAGATCTTGTTGAGCCGAATCAAACGAGCCCAAACACGAAGTGGTTTAGTTGCATGGTTGATTGGTACCGGTGACCACCTTCCGGCTCCATCATCAGACCCTGAGTACTATCTTGTGTCAAAGATCTTGTTGAGATGAATAAAACGAGCCTAAACACGAAGTGGTTTAGTTGCATGGTTGATTGATACCGGTGACCACCTTCCGGCTCCATCATCAGACCCTGAGTCAAACTATCTTGAGTCAAATAAATACATATATAGAATGTCAGGTCGTTTCAAATATTTTTAATCCTGTCCGGTAGTTTATTAAACTGTACCATTATAAATTATAATACTATAAAAACGGTGCTAGGATCAAAGTCTCTCGTTGCGGTTTACACGCACACAGTATAGCGTTTTACACGGCTCCCGCCGCACACAATGATAAAAAACCTCGTCGTCGCCGTTGAAAATGTGCGGAGCCGACCGACACACGTCCTGCCTCTACAAGCTCTGCCGCGGCACTGAGCTGGCGCAGCGCGCGTCATCGGTAATATAGAGTAGTTTTCAAAAAATTGCCAAAAAATTATAGTAGAATTTCATAAACACTAATGTATACCAACAGTATAAGCAAACGTTGCAGATTGCTTGAGTATGAAAATGACTTCGATATTAAGTAGATTTTCGTAGGAATTGACACTTGTTTCGGAGAGAAAATCGAGTTCGTTTTACTTTGATTTTCTCTTTCTCAAAGGTATGTAGGAAAAATATAGTTTGATATGCCTAAAGTACAGGGTATTAGTAATACAAAATAGCCAGGTTTAGCAGAGTAAAATTCTCAACATTTCCAAATAAGAGCTCGCCATTCAGTGCTTCACGGGGTTTTTCGGAAACGACCATCAGAAAAAAAATCATTACTAATTTAATAAGTCCTTTTTCTAATATTTACAACGATATTTATAAAGATAAGAAGACGCTTTTACTGGAACACGTACTCATTGTTTCTAATAATGAGCGCAAAGTCCTGAATTTCGTCGACTAGTATCATCAATTTTGCATTATTTCGACTTTTCTTGTAAGAGCGCTCTTAATAGAATAGTGTAGAATTTATTCGTAAGCACAAACAAACGAGACAATACATAATATAAAAGAAAACACAAAATAAGATAAAAGCGCCACGAAAGGGCCCCATCTCAGCATTAAATAAGACACGCTCTTAGAGATAGCGGGAAGTTGCAGCTTTAAAAAGTGTAGAATAAATAATAGATAATAATAATAACGAGCTGACGGTGAGTGGCGAAACCGCGGACCCCTATTCCAGAGGGCCCTGTCATCTGGCCCTCGCCTCTGTGCTTGTGGTAGGGGAGCCCAAGAGGGGATTTTTGTGTTTGCTCGAGCGCGTCAGATTAAGCTATGACTGATATCTTGCTACCCCGTGTAGTCTACCTTTACCCCTTTTAGCCATCTATGTTGAGCCCTTGGTTGGTGGGGGGTTGGTGGGAGGTTCAACAAATTGTTAAGCAGATTGTGGATTTGGTTATATTAGTCCAAATTAACGCTATAATTGTGCTATTACTAAATCTGATAATTATTTGCACGCATTTCCTTAATTTGACGGTTACAATGTAAAAATTAGGCGTCAAGCTTGTGTTCGTCAGATTAAGAAAATGCCTACAAATAATTGTTATATTAAGTTATAGAAAAAATATAGCATTAACATTAACATAAAACAACCAAACCCACAACCTGCTTAACGATTTTTTAACCCACCAACCTCTCGAAATTAAAAAAAAATTGTAGACACTTTCGGGCTCGCTGGAAAAATAAACTTTATATAACTTTTTTTTCTTCTTATCATCTAATATTTCGATTCCAATAGGTCTGTATGACGCTCGAGTAAATCCTGATTTAGCATAGTGGGCTCCCCTACTATTGCCTTGATTGGCCGGCCAGAGTGGAGTCGCAAGAGCGGGACCTATATATGCTCCAGGTTGGAAGTGTAAAATGTCATAACGCCGGCGGCCCGCTGAACGGATTACCGGGATCTGGCTACCGCAGTCTCACCTCTCAACAACCTCGCAGCCACTCCAAAGTGTTGCCCTGTTGTCGCACTGTGCGTGCGGCCATTGCGGGGCCCACTGAATGAGTTGGCGAGTCACCACCTGTCATTTACCATTTTGAGACTGATTGTCACGGCAGGTGTCCGCTAGGCTCTCCCATTGTCCAGTCCATCCAACTTTCAAATCTATAGCCCATGACCTTAGTTCCCATCGCAGCACAAAAGTGCTGCACTGCAATAGTCTTTGCACCTGGCGGGGACCATCTCCGGATGTATCACATTATTGTGCGTTCGGGGATGGAATCCGCCACGTGTATCCCTTGCTTTTAGATTAAAGTGTCTTAAAGGGCCTCTGCGCTGTTGGATTCGGCCCCACGTACGCCTCCCAAAGGTCCGGGACCCCATGGTCCTGAGATATGGAATAGTTAAAAATACACAGAAAATTAAATGCACATTAAAAGCTACGATTTATTAAAAATAATATGTGAGAGTCGCGACGATGTCGAGCCACTTGGTCTTTATCTATTTAATTTTGAGGAAAATACGCACAAGCCATACCTGGTCCCATATATTCCTCCTTATGATCTTAGGTTCCTGGCGGTCGGATCGTGCGGCCTTAGGGTTATAGTCTGGTGGGTGGTGCAACATGTCATATGGGCATAACTGGACCTGCTTCGGCACCCATTTCGTGTTGAAATACGTGCCCTTTGACACCGGGATAATCATGCCCGTGGTAGTACCTTCTACTTTAAACGACGGAACGGGAGGAGACATTGTTGGATTTCTTTAAAACTATTTAGACAACTTGATTGCGATTTAAATGTAGTTGATAAATGGGCATAAAATGTGATAAATGCTTTTGGGCATGTGGTGTTGATGGTTAAAAAGTTAAAAGGAGTCGACGGTGATTTATTTGGTAAACAGGAAAAAGATTAGATTTATACCACACGTGTAAGCATTACTGAAATCTAAATATTAGCCATTTCACAATTTTTCCACAAGAGATTAAATTGATTGAATACACAATAGGTATACAGATTACTTCAGATTAGGTATATAATATATTATTATTTATTGAATGTTTATTGACATCCTTACCTACTAATGACAATCATGTTTTTTAAATTCAAGGTGTCATTGTCTAAGTCATTAGTAGGAAGTATGGTATACTAATTAGAGTCTGGCTAGCAGGCTAGCCAAATTTTGTTGACAGATATTTCCTTGTTGTATCACCAATTGTCTATGATTTAAAAAAAAGTTAAAAGTCTGTTGTCAATTTATGTCATTAATTCAAATTGTTTGCGGTTTATATGGCGTTTATTTTAAACTAGCTTTTGCCCGCGGCTTCGCACGCGCAGGAGAGTTTTTTTAATTTTGTTTTTTTTTTTACGGACTGAACAGTAACTGACCTTAGTCTCACCTGCTGGAAAGTGATGACAAGACAAGGCCGAAGGTGTAGCTCACTATTTCAATAAAAGCTTATTCACAGTATTCACTCTTGACTTGAAGACACCAGTACGGTTACCATCAGTTTGTCACTGACATAAACGCCGTCGAGAACGTAATTTACTTTCTATACATCTCGCTCGCACTCGCATATTAGTGCAAACGGGATATATAGAAAGTAAATTACGTTCTCGACGGCGTTTATGTCAGTGACAAACTGATGGTAACCGTACTGAATTGTAATTATATCGATTAATCGAGCTCGACTTATTTAATATAATCTAATGTACGTTTTGTACTTAACACCTTTTAATTTATATTTTTTATTTATGTAGTTGTAGCCTTTTGTACCTATAGCACCTCCTTATACACTACATTAGTGGTTCTCCCTTGGATTGCTAGAGGACGATAAACATTTGGGACTCAACTTTAGAGGAAGCTGCGTTGTGCGATTCTCCCTTCAAGCTGCGTGAACTTTTCATAATAAATATAATAATGTTAGTTTTTTGTCAACTTACTGACCCGTTAAGTCTCTGGGAAAAATATAAGGACAACACTGATTTAAACTTTCACGATTATTAAACATTATCAAACTGCACAACGGGACTTAATCGCGTATTTAAGTTTTAAGATTTACCTCCAAATCTTAAAACTTAAATACGCGATTAAGTCCCGTTGTGCAGTTTGATAATAAATATAAGGACAGTTTTTCGGACGACATTAAACGGCAACTTGAGAGAGAATTGCAAAATGGTGCGGAGTTTTACATGGATGAAGTGTATCAGTGTGTGTGATTTGCTGATACCTAGCGGAGGTGTCACGGTTTACCTCGGGGTGGGTTTGCTGATACCTAGCAGAGGTGTCACGGTTTACCTCGGGGTGGGCTTACTGATACCTAGCTACTGCTTCTCTGTGTACATCAGGGTTCATTTTTTGGTAATTGCTTACGGCAGCTTGGTGATCTGATGATTTGTTTTGCATATATTTATTTGCGGCAGCTTTTAGTTGTTTATTCCGTGTAGTATTCGTGAATCTGGCACGGCGTTTTTTAGTAACTGTTTTGGTAGCGGTAAGAGATAATGATGAGTATGATTCTAAATGGGGTGGTGGGGTGGTAATCTCTTCATTCCTTCTCGTGGTAATCTTCTTGGCAACCACAGAGAGGAGTGAAGAAGGGGGCTCTGATATTGTGGGTCTTACGAGTAATTCACTGCGAATATATACGTCAAAATGACCGCTAGACAAATCACTTGAAAATCTTAGTTGGCCCACCGGATTACCCACAGTACCAACTCTCATACCGTATATAGCTCATTGTTGCGGTAAACTTCGAAAACCCACGGAAACAGTTGTCCTGCCGCTACCAACTCGCAGAGACTACCGTAAGTAAACGGGCGCGACATTTCAAGGCAGTATTCAACGGAGCTGGAGTAATTATCACCGTTACTGTTAATGAGACATAATAACAAACTCCTCCCAGTTGGCCACCACGTGACTAACGATTTGCTCGCGCACCTCCCAGGCCATCACCTGCGTATCATACAGAAGATAGGAGATGGCGCGAAACAGCCGGCCTAGCCAAGGTTACAATCGCTATCGCTTCGACAACGAAAAGCATTATGTCTCTCTATCACTCTTCCATATTAGCGCGACAGTGACAGTTGCGTTTCGATCGCTACGGAGAGTAAGCGATTGGCATCTTGGCTACGCGGCCTGACAGGCTCCATCTCCAATTATAGGTACTACGGTGTGAGCCAACATGGTCCCATCAATATCCAACAATTCAACAGCCATTGTAGGTATTAGTGAAATTTTCCCTGAGCTAATAGCTAAAAAAATTTACTTTAAGGCATTGCATTCTCAAAAGTCTGGATCACGTGTGGCTGTAAATCAGCGTGTATGTTACAACCGTCTATGCTATCTTCGTAATTAGCATTCCCCACCAGGGGCCATAGTTCACGTCGGCTACGTTAATTTTAATTTTGATGCCATTTTTGTTATTAGCGTCTCAAAATACTATGAAAACGATACCCATATTGATATTTTGAGATATCAACCCTATTGGGGACTTTTCCCCCTCTTAGGGGTTCAATTTTCAAAAAACCTGAAACACGTGTTTACTCATTTATCTTTAGGAATACTCCTGTGAAATTTGGAATAAAATAGTCTAACTAATCTTGTTTCCCCATACAAACTTTGGACCCCCATTTCACTCCTTTAGGGGATGAATTTTGAAAAATCCTTTCTTAGTGGACCCCTAGACCTTATAAGGAATCTAGTTGCCAAATTTGGACTTTCTAGTCCCAGCGGTTTGGGCTGTGCGTTGATTTAAGTCAGTCAGTCAGTCAGTCAGGTCTTTCACGTTTATATATTTAGATAATATTAATAATGCCTGCACCGAGTGAGGTCCGTAAACTATTATTGAAGCTCTTAAATAATTACGAGAATGTGCGAAGTCAACGTGAAGCGTTGTATAATGAAAAACTGCAATGTTTACAAGTTGTAAACAATTTAGTAGGTTGGTGCTCTATTAATATTTTGATACTTTAAGTACTAGTACTAACATTTGCCTATTACTTTGATTAAGTACGTTAGTTTATTAATACCTGAATCTCATAAACAGGACAAGTGTGTAAAGAAACGGATAAACTAGCAGTTCTGGAAAATATCAATACAATCAAAACAATACATTGTGGTTGACTGTACTTTACATAGTGGTAGAAATTATGTGAGCTGACTTTGAGTGCACGTAAACGTATATTTAACTTATTTCCTTAGGTACCTTACGTGTGCACAGAAAATAAAAAATATTGACTAGTATCAAAACTATAATTCCTACTACACAAAGTGTGACCAGCCCAAGATTTATTGAATTTCCCGCCAAAAATTTGTGTACAATTTCAGTAGCCAGACTCTATGTATGTATTATTTACTATGGTACCTACTTAATAAATCAAACCTGGGTTAGATATTACTTATTATAATGTGCTTATTTTGAGTCCCGTGCAAGCGAAAGATTCTATAATAGATTCACGAGCGTAATGACTTTGTCAAACTTCATTTTACCAAATATTATTTAGTCAAATGTATCGTTAAGCATAACTAACATTTACCAAAATATTGCATGGAATACGATTTACATCCCAATATTTTTATTTGGTTGGTATTTAACTAATCATTAGATATACTAAAATGTAACGTCAAAAAAACATTTTTACTGCCAAAAATAGTAAATGATCACTAAAATTAAAACTCCATTTTAATGTAAAATGATAACCAAATTTGTTACATCTTGCTATTCTATTAAAGCAAATAACACCAAAGTAATAATTGTAACCCAAAAATAGTAAATAACCACCAAAATTTAAACCACATTTTAGTTAAAAATGTCATGCATTTTTTTTACATCTTGTTATCCTATTTAATTAATTAATCCACTTCGTGACCTTTTTCTGAGTTTTTCTAGTACATAGCATTTCGTATCTGCAAGGGTCGCAGTTCTAACCTAACCTAACCCATTTTTCTAATATCATTTCGTTTCTGTAAGGGTCACGGTTCTAAAGTTTTTTTTTTTACATGGTTTTTTTACATTTTTGAATGCTTCTACGCATACCGCCGGGCCGGGGAGAAACCCGGACGGTTATGTGGGACTCAGGGCTGTAAAGAGGCCCCACTACCCACTAAACCCCATGGTGTCCTCTCACCGCTATGGTTGCGGGCTTACGGGGAAGCTCACGCAATGCGTCTGCGACCCCGCAGCGGCTATCCTGACTAGGATCCATACCCCTATTTTTTGATTGATCGTCCCAGTGGAAGCGCTTCCGGAACACGAGGTCGCGCTTACCATCTCGGGAGCCAGCGTCATGGGCAGGGACGCCCCCATGTCCGCCGCCCGCTGGCTCTCATCAGGGCGGCAGGTTCCGCTCATGAGCGGCACGTCTGCGGCCTTTGCGGCGGCGGCGCATTGGGTCAGCCTCGGCCCGAGCTTCCCGTTCGCGCTCGGCCGCCTCCTTGTCTCCCATGACGTGCGCGCAGAAAGTGAGCACAGTCTCCCACGCACTTTCACTGCCCAGCATGGCCTGAACTACGGCTGGCAGCGAAAGGTCTTGCCCTACCTGGGCGACCAACTCCTCCCGTTCCTCGCCAAAAACTGGGCACTGTGTTGGGCCGAGTCTACGCCGGCTCCGCATTGGTGACACTCCGGTGTCGGTTCCCGTTGGGCAACCTTGTGCAGGTAGCTGCCGAAACGGCCATGCCCCGACAGTACCTGCGTTAGTCTGAAAGTAAGGACACCGGAGCGTCTTTCAACCCAGTCACGGAGGACTGGGCGTACCGCCTCTATAGTGCGGGAGCCAGCCCTCGGCCGTTCTAGCCGCTCACGGTTCTAACCTAACCTAAGCCACTTTTCTGATAGCGGTTCGGTTTTGTGAGGATCGCGGTTCAAACCTAACCCAACTTACCCAAATTACCTAGACTTTAACGTACCTATATTAACACAACAAGGTAGGTATAGTCAGCCAAGAAAGTGGTCTACCACTTTTCGACTCTATCATCTGATTGATAGAGTCGAAAAGTGGTAGACCACTTTCTTGGCTGACCGTACAAATTTAAATAGAGATGCCTATTTGTCAAAACGAAGTAACATTTTGACCAAACATCTTTGTGGAATATAATATGTATTAGCCAATAAAAAACTTTTTTTTATGATATAGGAGGCAAACGAGCAGACGGATCACCTGATGGTAAGCGATTACCGCCGCCCATGGACACCTACATATGGGAGTACGCTCTTTTCTTGAAGGTTTGAAGGTCGTATCGGTCCGGAAATACCGTAGGCGACAGCTAAATAAGTTTTTGTCTAAATAAAATTTGACAAAGAAAAATGATGCCAAATGATAATTTGACCAAACAAATTAATCGCGAAGTGTAAATTTGCTAAAATTTATTGATAAGTTTGTTGGGAAGCGAAATTTGGCGAAAGGTATTTGGCCCAAACGAAAGTACACCACACACTACATGTAAACAGACTTTATACAAATACATAGGTAGGTACTTTGTTATACTTAGCTTAAAATAGTTATAAGACCCCCGTTGTGTGTCGGAAGTTCTATCGATTTTTCTAAACTTCGACGACACTATGCGTAAAGCAATTGTGAGTCAGGTGCAATTTGCTCGTGATCTTCCTGTAGGCGCTCAAGTGATTGTGTATTTTCATCACCTGGCACTACTTTTTTCCCAAATAAAACGCCTGGCATTGCTATATTTGAATTTAATAAATAATTAGCTATTATATCACACCAAACTCAGAGCTCTGTAAATTACACACCTTCAATTGATTTTACAACCCCTTTGTTGCCATCCACTCACCCACCGCTAAACAGCTGCCAGGCGCCCGGATTAATTAATAATGATAGTATGGCACACTAACTAGAGGGATTTCGTTGCTCTATAAATTGCATACCTATTTCCGTGGCTAACTCTCCGGCTATAAGTCGCTATTGCAATACAGCAAAGAGAATAGATAGTATAGAGGGGTCCTGTCATAGTAAGTTTTGTAGTCACAGTAGATTTACTGCCATCTATCGACACACGACTAAAACTCAAAATGAAAACGTATAAAATTATCAAAAAAATGTATATATGGATAAATGATTTTATTATTTTTATAAGATTTTGACCCATGTTCATTCACTGATATCTATGTGTTAAAATTGTTAAATATGAAACGGTGTCGTCGCGCCATCTAGCCGACCATAGGCCAAAGGTGTGTGCGCCATCTATCCGAGAATGACTTTTTCTTGATTTCCGAGGCACGTTTTTTTTTTTCCTTAGACTTTATTCATCTTATACGAAGTTATATATGTCTTTGCTATACATATATCCCCCTAATGCAAATTGCATTATTTACACGACTGCCCAAAAGAAGTGTATTGTTTGCAGCGTTCTTGTTTGTACCATCGCCCATACTTACTGTTAACTTAGTACATTCATAGATTCAACTTAAAATAAATACTTAAAGGTCAAGTTAAAAACTTTAATAAAGTCAGACCAAGAAAAGTCTGCAGCGGATTTGATAGCCCACGCAGTGCAAGTATTATTTTAAATGTCAAACTTCTACGAAATTATGACGTTATAAATAACACTGGCACTGCGAGGGCTATCAAAATCGCTGCAGACTTTTCGTGGCTTAACTCTACCGAACAAATGTGTATTTTCTGTTGCTAATAGAAATATGATAACAATATCAAAACTAATTCTATTAATAACTTGTATCTTAGGTATGGATAGCAGATTACCATAGCTTAAAGCAAACATGTAATAACCTCATGTTATTAAAGCGCTATCTAATCAAAGCTTCTAGATTTCTTTTAATCAGAGAAAAAATATATATAAGGAAACCGAATCTACGAAAATGTTAAGGGCCATATCGTTAATTATGGGTACAACTGTACTTAGCCGTATTCTCTGGTATTATATTTTTATATAAAAATTACACATATACCGTAAAACGGGGTGAAAAGACACGATTTTCAACTTCAAGGACGATTTTTGCCAATAATCCAAATGATAAAAGTAAAAATTTTGATATAATTTTTTGAGTCTTGGTCAGTTCTTCAATTTTGCATTTGTGAAATAAATTTTTACCTATTCAGAGAAAATCAAAGAGAACTACCTGTTTTCTCCATATCCTTAAAACGGGGTCGATAGACACAAGAAAGGGGTGAATAGAAATATTAAGTTTTAGTTGTCATATTAGGCATCGAATTTGGTCATTATTATGCTGATACTCTATTGGCAAATGGTATATATATGGGTCCCGGGGCATGCGGGTATCGTAGGAAACGAGAAGGCCGACGAACTCGCGCGAGCAGGGGCTAAGGGGAAGAACTACAGTCCTGAGCCCTTTTGTGGTATCCCCAAAAGCCTAACGCGGCTCACCCTAAAGACCTACTGTCACTACAAAACCATTCAACTCTGGAGAGAAACAACAGGTTTGAACCATTCCAAAGCGCTTATCAAGGCCTTCAGCAAAAAGGCGTCCTCGAACGCCTTAGCGCTGTCTAGGAACCAACTGCGCAACTTGGTAAGGGTGCTTACCGGGCATTGCGGCCTAAATAAGCACATGCACACCATGGGGAAACGTGACATAGGGCGGTGCAGACTCTGCATGGAGGCGGAGGAGACGCCCTTGCACATCCTCACAGAGTGCCCTTGCCTAATGCGTACTCGTGACCTAATCTTGGGCGGACACATATTACGCCCGGAGGAGGTAAAGTCTCTCGAGACCAAAAGGATCCTGCAGCTATTCGAAGTTGCAGGGTTGGGTCGAGAGTTGTAATAGGTGGCGATCACAATAGATCAGGAATGGTCGCAGTGATACATAGGCTTTGGAGCCTTATATAGCCCCTAATAAAGAAGAAGAAGAAGAAGAATGGTATATATAATATATCTGTTAAACCGCTCTTTCACACATAAACATTTATTCGTGTCTTTTAACCCCCAAGGCGTGTCTTTACACCCCTTTGTTGTATCTAATCACCCCCTATGGCGTAACTATTCACCCCATATGCGTGTCCACTGACTCCTTTATCACGTAAAATTGCTTGTTATTAGTTTTTTTGCAATAAAATGCTTCTTTATAGAGAAAATTAGTGATATTATTTGTTATTTAGGTACTACAGATGCTATATTACCAGGTTAGCTAACTTTTACTTAGTTAATGTCAAAACATTTACCGCTAGAACAAAGTTCAGACAGGCTTCATTTCTTACCTCGGCGAGACCTTACTTTAGAGTCAAAACAATCTATCTTTTAGGCAGTTTGATTAAGTTCTTTTGGTATCAATTTAGAGAATAAATAGTCTACTATATACGCATTACAAAAAATCCAATATTAGAGATGTACGTTTTTAAATATAACAACTTGAAAGAAAAAGTTCATAATTTCTCTATTCACCCCGCGATTTCTGTTGACCCCGTTTTACGGTAGTTTAATTAGTGCTTTAATAATAAGTAACATTTCGTCCTGGGAGATCACGTAAAGCATATGGTTTGATAAATATTTACCTAATCCTCCCGAGTAACTATACAACGATTCTGGACAAATACTACAAGAAAATTTGCGGTTTGCGAACAAGACGAGATATTACATTAAAAAATTCACAAATTTCGTGCCTCACACGACTATCGAGCACATTGGAAATGAATCTACGGAATTCGAAAAAATATTGTCGCTGAGCGACGAGAAAGTCTGGATAAGGAAAAAGTTACAAAATAAAACTACAACGTTGAATGATAATTATTTTATTCTTAGACTAACACAAGTATACTGGACATAACGCATGTGAACAAACAAATTGCAAAATTTCCACACGCGTATCCAAGTTTGAATAATTGTCGCCGTGGCGCATAAGTATAGGTACATATTTCATTTTTCGATTAATAAGCAGGATATATTAATGTTCAAAGTACAAGAAAATTATTACACGGCAAATCCGTAGTCAACTCGAGAAGTGGTGATCGGCAGCGGCCCATTTGCTGCAAGATATGAAATTTTCTTGACAGCAGTTTGACGCGACGAGAGATGACCATAACAGCGTTTGTATATGTTGCACCAAACCTGAGTTCCAATAGGTACTACCAGGGTTCAGCATCAGCTATCTTGGGTAATGCTCTACCATGTGCTCATCATGACGAATCGGGTGTCCAAAACAGCGTGTGCCTATGTTGCACCAAACCTGAGTTCCGCTAGGTACAACCAGGGTTCAGCATCAGCCCTATCTTGGGTACTACTGTCCTAAGTGCTCATCAAGACGAGTCGGATGACCAAAACAGCGTGTGCCTACCGTGTGCTCTCCCTCTCCCTCTCCCTCTCCTCTCCCTCTCCCTCTCCCTCTCCCTCTCCCCTCTCCCTCTCCCTCTCCCTCTCCCTCTCCCTCTCCCTCTCCCTCTCCCTCTCCCTCTCCCTCTCCCTCTCCCTCTCCCTCTCCCTCTCCCTCTCCCTCTCCCTCTCCCTCTCCCTCTCCCTCTCCCTCTCCCTCTCCCTCTCCCTCTCCCTCTCCCTCTCCCTCTCCCTCTCCCTCTCCCTCTCCCTCTCCCTCTCCCTCTCCCTCTCCCTCTCCCTCTCCCTCTCCCTCTCCCTCTCCCTCTCCCTCTCCCTCTCCCTCTCCCTCTCCCTCTCCCTCTCCCTCTCCCTCTCCCTCTCCCTCTCCCTCTCCCTCTCCCTCTCCCTCTCCCTCTCCCTCTCCCTCTCCCTCTCCCTCTCCCTCTCCCTCTCCCTCTCCCTCTCCCTCTCCCTCTCCCTCTCCCTCTCCCTCTCCCTCTCCCTCTCCCTCTCCCTCTCCCTCTCCCTCTCCCTCTCCCTCTCCCTCTCCCTCTCCCTCTCCCTCTCCCTCTCCCTCTCCCTCTCCCTCTCCCTCTCCCTCTCCCTCTCCCTCTCCCTCTCCCTCTCCCTCTCCCTCTCCCTCTCCCTCTCCCTCTCCCTCTCCCTCTCCCTCTCCCTCTCCCTCTCCCTCTCCCTCTCCCTCTCCCTCTCCCTCTCCCTCTCCCTCTCCCTCTCCCTCTCCCTCTCCCTCTCCCTCTCCCTCTCCCTCTCCCTCTCCCTCTCCCTCTCCCTCTCCCTCTCCCTCTCCCTCTCCCTCTCCCTCTCCCTCTCCCTCTCCCTCTCCCTCTCCCTCTCCCTCTCCCTCTCCCTCTCCCTCTCCCTCTCCCTCTCCCTCTCCCTCTCCCTCTCCCTCTCCCTCTCCCTCTCCCTCTCCCTCTCCCTCTCCCTCTCCCTCTCCCTCTCCCTCTCCCTCTCCCTCTCCCTCTCCCTCTCCCTCTCCCTCTCCCTCTCCCTCTCCCTCTCCCTCTCCCTCTCCCTCTCCCTCTCCCTCTCCCCTCTCCCTCTCCCTCTCCCTCCACAAGAATGCATAGATTGTCGAATAGTGCGTTATCTACGCCCGTCTCAAACAGGATAGATAGAGTTAGACCAAGAAAAATCTGCAGCGATTTTGAAAGCCCACGCAGTGCAAGTGTTATTCTGCCGTCATAATCCCGATAATTCACAACAAACACCGATAACGAACTCTGCGAAACATGAAGTCATAAATGTCCTGTGAAAAATGTCGTTCTGACTTTTTGACTATTTTAAGGTTAGGCTACAGGGCAAACCCTTAACCCGATCGTCTTTGTTTTAGGCTCAAATTGTAGCTGACTAAATTGTCCAGAGCCGTTTTTCTCAAATTTTTGATATCATTCTTCGTTTCCAAATTATCGAGCACCAAAATCAAAAATTCGGAAAAAATTTAATTTTATTTTCACTATTTCGACCATAACTTTTTTTGTTTTTGACTTTCTCGAATAATTATTTTTGCACCTTACAGCTCTCGTGATTATGCGTCTTTTGAGCCTATTTTTTAATATCATATCTTCACAACTTTCCGAGATATAAGGGGATCGCACTTTTTCCTGAAATCGGACCGTATACTGGAGCGAACGAAAAGACATTTCCAATGTCAAAAATCGTACTATGTAAACAGCAATTACATATGATTCGTAAAGCGAAACATCTGAGCATAGTCTAATCATTTCTTTTAGTTGGAAAAAAGTTTTGGATCTGTGCAAGGTGGCCTTTTAGAGAATATGGCATGTTACTTACGACATCTCCGACTTTGGTATACGTTTCTATCGACCTGCTATAGCCATGGTTCAACGCCATGAATGTTCGTTAGGCTTTGGATTTCGGTAGATTCTTTTAGCTGTTTCCCACATTTCGCTTGCGTCAGAAATTGACGGGAATCCAAAATGTTTCATAAAAAGTCGTTTTTATGTAAAAATTAAAATTCACCACATTTATTCTGTGGATGTTCAATTGAGCAATCATGAAAAGGACACTTAGATGGCATATTTTGGCAGCATATTAACCTTTTGTTTCTTTAAATCGTACCAAGGAATCGGTGAAATACTCTCAAATTAAGCTCGATATTAGGCTTGTCCAGATTATATTTGCTAGACGGTATTAAAATCATCACAAAGTCCCTAAAATAAAATAATTGTAAAACCTTCTTATATCAGATATGGCTTAAAAATACCCCCAGATTATACCTTAAGAACACAGTAATACAAAATAATACACACGTCAACAGTTAGACCAGGTTTTATCTGTATCCATAATTATTATTAACGATCCGGTCCTTAGTCATCTTTTACAAGACCACCTTCAAACGCAGTCTCTCCATGTTCTGAAGGTAGATGTATATATATGTATAATTTATTTTAAACCGGTGGTGGCCGAGTAGATATGGCGTCCGACTTTCAATCCGTATCAATGATTTCTTCGGAACTTATGTACGAAATATCATTTTGATATTTACCACTAGCTTTTCGGTGAAGGAAAACATCGTGAGGAAACATGCATACATCTGCGAAGAAATTCAATGTTGTATGTGAAGTGCCTAATCCGCATTGGCCTAGCGTGAGGACTAATTATAGCCCTAGCCATCTCGTACATGAGAGGAGGCCTATGCCCAGCAGTGGGATGTATATAGGCTGAAATTATTTTATAAATTATTATTTATTTTTTTTATTTTGATCAATGAATTGATTACATTCATTCCGACAAAATCAATGGAAAGAAGCGTACTAAAAATAAGAAGAATACCAAAAGTAATAATATGTGTCAAAATGGTTATGGCTCCTCTACACGATGTCACGCAGCGCCGGCCACTCCAAGGGACGCAGCCATGCGGTAGAATGATATAGCAATATCACTAGCTCCCTCTAACGCATAAATGCGTCCCTTGGAGTGGCCGGCGCTGGCCCATCGTGTAGAGGAGCCATTAGCCCCCATTCCCCACGAGAACTTTTTCAACGCGCGTTAAAAAAGCGCTTGAATCTGTCCGCACTCTAAATTCGGTTTAACGACCAAGGCTTAAAGGCGAAAATCCAACAACGCTTGATAAAAAGCGCCACCGCTGTCGTGTGAATACATACATTTGTTATCCATTTGTGTCATTCAAACGCTTTTTTAACGCGCGTTGAAAAAGTTCACTTGCGAATGGGGGCTTAGGCTAGAGTCTGACCAGCGAGTCGTGTCACAAAAAAAACACGGGAATTTCAATAACAACCGCACCTGGCAATAAAATTACAATTACTATGAAATTAAATGACAGCTTGAAACTCACAGCTTATTATATTTGATAGGAAAAAAAGTTGCCATATAAAGAGTTTAAAAATATAGTTTTAAATTTGTGACACGACTCGCTGGTCAGACTCTATAGGGGTAATTAAGTCTTAGTAGTTTGTGGGGGTAAGCCATACTGCCTACTGCCGTATTCGAACTTCAAGATATTCACAAGAGACGACACGTACTAGATCCATTCTAGATACGTTATAGTTTAGATATCAACTAGTTTTCTTTTGCAGCGCAATTCGGGCAACCAATGTCACTTTTACGTTAGATAGAGTAAGATATCTATTAGATGTGAATTGGATCTCTAAGTCATATCCTGTGGAAATCGTTCAAGATTATCTCAAGAATCGCGCAAATGTCAAATTTGACAGGTTAGATCTTAAACATATCGTTATCGTATCTTGGTGATGTCTAAAAGATATCTAATAGATGTCTATTTCAAAATCCGAATAGGGCCCCTAGTCTTAAATATGCCTTTATTACAAGCTTTTATTTAGTTTCACCTGACCGTTGTCTGTAATCAAATCTTGCAAGTTAAATTTGATCCACTTCCCGGTTTCCGATTGAGCTGAAATTTTGCGTACATACGTAAGTCGGGTGACAATGCAATATTATGGTGTCATCGAGCTTATCTGATGATGGAGACCGGAGGTGGCCATAGGAACTATGTGATAAAACAACGAAACCTAATTGTGTTTGGGGATTTTTAGAATTGTCTCGATGAGCATTAGTTGCCTGTGGAAAGAAAAGTACTGTCAGCGATAAAAGCTTGTACCAAAAATGAAATTTTCGCCAAAAACTTATTTTCTAGCTGCGAACGCGAGTGTGGAGTCGATTTCGCAGATCTGCTAAATCGACTCCACACTCATGTTCGCAGGTACTAGCTAGCTTAAAATTGGTCTGGCCAACTCTTGTGGTTGTGGCAACTCATGTGAGTGGCTAAGACACAAATTCATAGCCAAGATTCTGGGCAAATGCACGCCTGCGTACTTTAGGTGCTCAATACTGAGCTGGTCGTGGCCCGGAGACTTGCCTCTTTCCATACCACTAACTATTGACGCGACTTCCTTAGCGGTGAAGTGCACACTCAGATCCCCTGACTGACTCTCCATATTAAGCACCTTAGTTTGACGTATTAAGGGCGCATTTACCTTAAAATGGTCTTTGAAAAGGTTTGCTATGGCAGTGGGATCATGTTGCCCCGCTACACTCACAGGGACACTCGGCTTAGGATTCAATTTATTAGTATTCTTCCAAAAACTCTTAAAGTCCCTCACCTTATGGTTTTGTGCCAGTTATCCATTTTAATTTGAGTTTGATTATTTTGACACCATTTTAGTGCGGACTTGAAGAGCTTTCTGGTAATACACATGTTGTCATATAAAGGACCCGAACGCGGCTTATTAAACATACACCATTGTCGAAAAGCAGATCGAGCCTCCCCGTGAGAGCGTTTAACATGCCTATTCCCTTCGAGCAACATCGGCTTCCGACACATCGGAAGGGAGGGGCCCAAGCGATATCTCACCGTACAAATCTTTCTGCCATTTTTCGCGGGGGGAAAGGTGCACACAGTCGCACTTCTCACACACTTACATACAAAATCCCATCAAAATCCAATCTGTAATGACGACACAAACCTATTCCATCCGACTATACGTTTAAAAGTTGTCCTACTGTTCTTACTAGTTAACTGTGATGCTTCGGTAAGTTTACTAATAATGTGATTTGATCGGATAATTTAATCAGATTGGCGAAAATTTGTACCCGTCTGGACAGGCCTTTAGTGCTGCACTCTGGCGGTAGAACATTGCAGTAATACCCCCTATGGGCAAGAGTGATAGAGAGGCAGAAACCGTTCAACCAGGGGGGAAGGGACACTTAGAAATGTAGTTAACATTAGTAAAGATCTGGTAAAGATGAAGGCGATTCCTATTAAGGGATCCAGACTTAGAGCATTTTCTGTACAAAAGTCGGTACGTTTCCTTGTGCATAATAGGTTCTGCCATCTTGTGGACTATATCGGAAGAATAAACGAAATATTTACCTACGCCTCGCGCTAAAAATCTGAATAATGGAGGGTAGAGGTAAGGAGAACAATCTCTTATGGGAGAACTGTTTCTAAAGAGTCCAGCTGGGTATCGACCGGGATATGAACCGTGATTACCTTTTGTATTGTTTTCAAGCTCCTGATATTCCCCCGGATATTATCCCGGTCGATATAAGTCTAGCGAAACTAACCGTGAATCTTTCAAAACTGTTATTTGTTTGCGATGTATTTATTAAATATATTAAAAACGGGTCACTCACGTATTTTAAGTCGAAAAACGCTCGACATGTTTCACTCCGTACCGAGGAGTGTCATCAGGAGCTTGCGTTTACGGTGACGGACCGGCGCAGACTGCGGGCCGGGTGGATTTCATCACAAAAAATTTCACCATACAAAAAAATATTATTTTTTAATGTTTAATTTAACACGATTCTAGCTGGGTAAAGTAATAGGGGGCTGTATATTGAAGATATTTATGGTATTTATACAATCATTTGTGGCTTATATTTGAAGTTATCGCTTTCGGAAAATAAAAACGCAAGATGGTGATGACAACCATGGTATGGTAATGACTCTTTTATAGATGGTAATGACCCTGCATGTACGGTAATGACGATTTGGGAACTAATTTATATATGTATTAAAAACGTATTAATAAAACAAAAACTTTTTTTAATTGTAAGGCTTTAGAACTTTAATAAACATTACAAATAACATGTTTTTGAACATAAGACTAGCTACATAAATTATTTTTAGAAAATTATAAAAAATACATTTTATTCATATAAATAAATATATGACAAGTATTTTTAGTGTATATGGTTATTGTGGTTATGGCATTCTATATTAAAGTGAAAAATAGGGCAAGGACCTTTAGCGGTATTTCGTTGTTCATACACGGAGATAAGCTCACATTGACATTACCATGACGGTGTTGACGAATATTCGTGACAAAATTTTAAATATTTTTAAATGTACTTTCTCGGTGAAGGAATTATTGCATATTTTGTCCTGTGTTAAACAACAACATGGAAAAGATATAAGTAAAAGAAAAATCGCAATTGTACGATAGGTATACTATAATTTTCACTGCAAACAAAAAGGTTCAGATTTTTCCGGTAGACGGTGATGATTTTAGACACATAAAACATTTTATATAAAAAAAACTATTAAGTTATTGGAGATGGTAATTGAAGGAACATGAAGATAATAGTTCTTAAAAACATATAAAAAAGTTGCAACTCGCACAAATTTCTCAGCATTAATTAATAATTTCAATAATTATCTGCAATTTAATGAATCCTCATTTAATAAATAAGAAAGTAATTTCTGCGATTTTTGATTACTTTCATAGTTTTTGAGTTATAGCAGAATTTATCAAAAAGTACCCAAAAACCTAATGAATGAACATAAAAACTAGTGAATGAACACCGCAAAATCCAGTGAATGAACATCATTTAGATATTTTTAATCAGCTTTAAAAAAACATTTTTAACACTATAAACGTTTCCAGCTCTATTTTAGTAGGTATAGCGAAAGCGTTCATATATTATTATCCCCCCCATATTGATTTCAAATAGATTAGAATGTAATAAAATGATGGTTATTCACCAGAACCTATTACATATTATTAAGAAAAAGAGAATCAATCTTTAAAACAAGACACAATCAGCATATTCTGATGAAAAAAGTTAGGATTAGCAAATAATGCTTAAAATAATAAACTTGTCATTGCATTGTTCGTGGTTACATTGTTCAAACATAGAATTAGTAGAAATCTTATAAATGAACACCCCAAATGTTGTATTGTTCATACATAGGCATGAAAAATCCAGTAAATGGACTATAGAAATTTTGTTTGTTCCAATATTGGCTGAAAGAATCAGAATCATTTTCTATGCAGGATCACAAAAAACAAGCTCAATACCAATTCGTTTACACATAAATTTAGAAAAAAAATTATATCTAGACGACACCAGTAAATGAACACACCGTTCATTTACTGGTTTCAGAACATTTGATAAGCCAGTATTGGAACTATAAAAAATAAAGACTTAATCACATATTTACGTCGACAAAGTGTACATTTGTAGAAGGTTTAACTCTTAATCTAACCAAATAACCAAACTTTGTCCAGGTAAACATTAAATAAGCACTTCATATGTTGCTCCAAACGTACACTGTTCTTATCTGGGATATAATTTTTGCATACAAAACTTCAAAACCAGAAATACGTAAACTTCAAACGCCAGTCACGTTCAAACTGGTCGAAAATAAATTTAGCAGGGGTTGAAATTGCATAGGAAACAGAGTTGTTAATAAGAAAAAAAATACGACAAGTGGTAAAAATTGCTATATTTCTTATTTTAGACAAAAAACGTGATTTTGTTCATTCACTGGGGGGTGTTCATTCACTGGAGGGTTTACCCTAGTTTTTTTTATAAAGACCGAACCATACGTTTTCGCAGGATTTTGAAATCCACCCGGCCGCAGCTCTCCGCGCCCGATGACTCGGCGCAGGCGCCGGTGGCGGCAAGGGGGGCGAGAAACTACCCTCATTTATGGCATTATTGTCAAATGATGGGTTGCACACAACACTCACTACGTCATTCGCTAATGGTTCGTCCACACTGTCCACCGACGTAGTACCCAAAACAGTTTTCCAGCTTGTAGGCACTGACCAACCCCAATCACGGTTAAAATTCGGATGACGACTAATTTCTATAGCCTCCCGTACTTTTCGCTGAATCACAAACTTTTCTTTCGCCAGCACGGTTACCTTATCGAAACGTATATAGTGAGTCGAATCCGAATCCAATACGTGTTCCGTCACCGCAGAGCCCCGGCTATCCCTGTTTTTCATACTACGTATGTGCTCGGATAATCTGGTGGAAATGTTTCGGCCCGTCTCTCCTATGTAGTTTTTTCCACAGGAGCAAGGAATCATATATACGCCCGGACTGTTCAAAGGCTCCCTATCCTTCGGCGAACGCAGTACCTGTCTCAGCTTCATATGAGGACGGAAAATCGTCTTAATGCAGTATCTACGGCATAATAAGTGTCCGATTTTATCCGTCACATCCTTAATCAGTCCAGTTATAACCCTTGCATTCTAATACACGCCTCACGTATTATGCCTCATATATTTAATATATCTGTGTCTCACGGAAGTTTTGTTATTAAAAGATGTATTTATTTGTAGCGCCACCTATTTAAGGTTTTTTACTGGACACTTTTCCGGCACAATAGATTGTTCTCCTTACCTATAACTATCCTCCATATTATTTGCATTTGTTTGGCCAGAACACAAAACACAGAAAAAAAAGAAGAAGAAGTATTTGCATACGCTGGCGAGGAAACTGTAGAAAAAGGAAAAAGGCACGAAATTCAAAATTTGCATGGAAGATATAGATTTATAGATGGTCAAGCAAATCTTGTCAGTAGAAAAAGGCGCGAAATTCAAATCTTCTATGAGATGATATCTTTTTCTACTGACAAGATCTGCTTGACCAAGTTTAATTATATTCTGTCAAGCCAGCTATGTCAGTGGAATAAGGTGGTAAATTTGAATATTGTAGGCGCTAAGAACTAATCTCCCACACGATCAGCCTACGGTGTTGCTACGCTGATCCAATATGTGTACTTAGCAGTGAGTTGGTATTAGGTCCCGCACCTGTGATACACATGTGGTGTGGCATCAGTAATCACATGTAAATAATGAATTCAGTACGTGTTTTAAAGGCTGATTCATTGTAAATATCCTGTGAAATGTAACACAATGGGGAAAATTTGAATAGTACTTATGTAAACTTTATTTAACAGTAATTAACATTTTTTTTTGTTTTACATTATAATATTCCATATTCATATTGACACAATAAATTATCTCTTGTTTTGCAGTTTGCTTAATGTAAATGTAAAAAAATGTAGAAGCATCTGTTCAGACTTTGGTCACGTCACGTACCTACCTCTATTGAGTCATGAACTTATGATATGCCGTCGAAGTTTCCAGAATTGCAAAATGACCACATGGGAAAATTTCGGAAACTTCTTATATTTTTGTATGAGAATCGAAATTTGCCTGATCGTGTTCCGATTAGAAAAAACATAAAAACTACATACTCGTAAGTACCAGTAAAAAATTTGGCTTTTGTAAATCGATCGATCCCCACAGTAAGCTTAATAAGGCTACTGTTGTGCATCCATAATTCAAGAAGTAATATTTTTCATATACACACAGATAATTTAAAGGCCCTTTCCAGGACTCAATCCCGGGCGGGACTCCCCGCTTCGTAGGCCCTTCCAGGCTCACTGTTGTCACTTACTGACTAGGCTAGAATTATTTTTAAAGCATTATTATCGTCAACACGCACAGGTAATAAAATAAATAAATTAAAAATTTAATTATTAAGTCCGCCATATTGTTTTTTATAATGACGTCACATAGCCTATGTCACCCGGGATGACGTAAGGATTCTAATGATGTATCATACGTCTAAATCGGTTAATGCTGTCAGAAGTTAAGGTGGAATAAAGAAACTCACATAAATAAATAATGGCTACAAATATAATGACCACCAAAAAATACTTTGGTACCCTAAATAAAAAAAATCATGCTTACCAAAAAAAATTACTGAACACCAATAAAATAAGGCCTAAAAATAGAAAAGTACCACCACTTTAATTACGACTGCACTTCAAATTGTATTCAAATACCAAATATATTGAATGATCACCAAAAATCATTAATGATCACCAAATCTTGAAGACCAAATGAATGCGATATTTTCACCTAAATAAACCACTATGATTACCAAAAAATGTATACATATTACCAAATAAAGTAAACTGATGCCAAAACTAGTAGCCCCTCCCGCTCAACCCCCCGTAGCCCGCACCGCATACCTACCTAACCTAATCTACTTTTCTAGTAGCATTTCGTTATGCTACTAGAAAAGTAAGTTAAACTGCTATCAGTTAAGTGGGTTAGGTTAAGTTAGCACTGCGACCCTTACAGAAAAGAAATGCTACTAGAAAAGTGGGTGTCGGCCCGTGGCAGGACCCACAGGGAGGCCGCTTACCTGGCCACAGCCGGAGTCGCACTCGTGGTCCACAGGATTCGGGCTATAGGTCTAGAAGTGGCTCTGCATAAATCCGAGGTTCTGGTTTTCCATGGGCCTCGAAATAAACCACCGGAGGGGACTCAGATAACTGTGGGAGGAACTTCCATCGCCGCCGGGTCGACGATGAAGTACCTTGGACTCGTTCTCGACGGTAGGTGGAAGTTTGAGGAGCACTTCAGACGCCTGGCTCCAAAACTGCTGGCTGCAGCCGGAGCGCTTGGGCGGATCCTTCCAAATCTAGGCGGTCCAGGAGGAGCCTGCAGGACGCTATATCTGAATGTGGTGCGCTCAATGGCGCTCTACGGGGCGCCAATATGGGCGGATACCCTGAGTCCTCGGAGTGCGGCCCTACTGCGCCGTCCGCAGCGGGCCATAGCTCTCAGGGTGGCTCGAGCGTACCGCGACAACTCGCACGCAGCAGCCGGCCTGCTAGCAGGGAGCCCGCCATGGGACCTTGAAGCCAAGGTTCAATCCGCGGTCTTTTGGCGGGTGCTAGCAGCAAGGAGGGAGGAGAACTGGCCCGCCCCTCGTGAGGTCCGCCAGTGGCGTGAAGAGGCGCGAGACGTCCTCTACCAGCAGTGGACAGAGCGTCTGGAAATCCCGGGAGCTAGCCGGGACCTAGTGGCTGCTGTGCGGCCTGTTCTAAAAGAATGGGTCGAACGCAAGCATGGTGCACCCTCCTTTCATCTCGCGCAGCTTCTGACGGGGCACGGCTGCTTTGGTTGGTACCTGTGTGAGAGGTTAGGAAGAGAGCCGACGACGGCGTGTCACCACTGTACCGGAGGAGCCGTGGATACGGCCCAACACACACGCGAAGAGTGCCCTGCGTGGGCGGAGCCTCGCACTGCCCTGTCCGCAGCTGTGGGAGGAGACCTCTCACTGCCGGCGCGAATACGCCGCATGCTCAGCAGTGAGGAGGTATGGGCGGCAGTGGCCACCTTTAGCGTCACCGTCCTGACACAAAAGGAGGCTGCAGAAAGAATGCGCGAGGACGATGCGAATTCGCTGCCTCAGCGCCGTAGGAGGCCGGGCCGGCGGCGAAGGGCCTACGCAGCCCGAATGATGCCGCCTTAACGGGAACCTGCGGGTGATGGGCCGGGAGTCTCATCACTCGCCTGAAGAGGTTTCGAGCTGGAAGGCCCTCAAGTGTTCCGAGGTGCCTTCAGCGAAGTAGGCTGCTAGAGCAGCCCCAAAAGATGAGCCCGCAAGGGCAACGCCGGCGGGGTATCGGAGGTCTACATTGGAGTTCCCGAAACCCCGTCCACAAAGCACGCGGCGGAACACCCCAGCCCAGGGGTTTTAGTCCGTGGGAGTCGGACATACCCACTTTGCTGCTCCCAGCTCCCGGGCCAGTGGGATCCATAACGGATTTCCCCTGGGTAACAAAAAAAAAAAAAAAGGTTTGAACTGCGAACCTTACAGAAACAAAATGCTACTAGAAAAGTGGGTTAGGTTAGGTTAGAACTGCGACTGTTACAGAAATAAAATGCTACTAGAAAAAGGTGACGAAGTGGATTAATTAATTTAATAGGATAACGATATATTAAATGTTTGCACATTTTTAATTAAAATGTTACAATTTTTGTGATCATTTACTATTTTTTGCGTTTACAATGATTATTTTGGAGCCATTTGCTTTAATAGGATAGCAAGATTTAAAAATTTGGTTATCATTTTACATTAAAATGGAGTTCTAATTTTGGTGGTCATTTACTATTTTTGGGTTTACAATGATTATTTTGGTGTCATTTTCTTTAATAGGATAGCAAGATGTAAAAATTTGGTTATCATTTCACATTAAAATGGTGTTTGAAATTTGGTAATCATTGACTATTTTTGGGTTAATAATGATTAGTTTGGTGTCATTTCCTTTAAAAGGATAGTAAAATGTAATAAAATTGGTAGGTAATCATTTCACATTAAAATGGTGTTATAATTTTGGTGATCATTCATGATTTTAGGGTGGTAAAATAGATTTTTTTGGTATTAAATTTTACTAAATCTGGTGATCTGTTAAATAGCAGTCATAAATAATTAATAAATATATACATACTTACATAAATATATACCGTCATTATAGCCAACTTTGCCACCAGGGGAAACTTTGCCCAAAACGACAATTTTAAACAAATTCGTTAATATAGAAACAATTTAAATACTTATGGCCACCCTGCTCTTTTTAGCAGAAAATAGTTAAATTTGTACCAAAACTATATACCGGACATGTGCACAACTTGACTTGGGAATTTTCAGCGAGTTGTCAAATAAGTATAGGTATATTTCGGCGGGCAAAAAAATGTTCAAATTTGAATGCAAATAGAAAAAAAAACGAGAACCGTTAGACAAATATTTCCGGGTTCCAGTTATAAAACATGAAGCATAGGTTATATCTAGTGATGTACCGACTATTGATTTGGCCGACTAGCCGACTAGCCGACTAATCGGCGCTCGAACGGCCGATTAGTCGGCCGACTAGTCGGCTAGTCGGCCAGATCATTAGTTTCGTATAAGTTCAGGTGAAAAACAATAGTTTTGCTCCTTTGGTTGCGCTATTCATCATATTAGCTTGGCTAAAAGGTGTTCTCTACAGGTTCATAGACCTATCACAAGAATCCTCGTTCAATTTCTGTCTTTAGTTCTTTTATTTTGCGATCCTACGTAAGAACCTATCCCCTGTGGTCAGCGTCTTTACGAGCAACGTACCCTGTCTAAGTCTCTATACCATTTAAAAAAAAACTGAATAATGATAATAAAAAAAATACTATAGAACTTGCACATGAAATTACACGAGAATCAGTTGAGATCGACCTGTAGAGGAATAAACCAGCCCCCCAACATACGATAACGGTCAAACGGTCAATTATATGAACAAAAGTTTTCGTATGCAACCCTGAATAGGTATTTTAGTAAAATAAACATAAAACGTATGGTAAATATTGACTGTTGATTTCTATTTTTTCTATTTTTCTTTCACTAATAAAGTGCCGACTAATCGGCCATTTTTGCCGACTAGTCGCCGACTAATCGCCGACTACAAATGTGGCCGGATAGTCGGCTTTCCCGACTAGTCGGTACATCCCTAGTTATATCCATTGAGGTTTAATCTAAAAAGGCCTAAATAAGACACAAAAGTTTTGGCGGTGGGCAATGTAATCCGGTAATTTACAGACCTATGGATGCCAACATTGCCGACCACCAAAAACGGCTTAGGGTTGTCACTTTTGACAAATTTACCCAACTTCGCAAGTAAAAGAAGGTTATGTTTGTACACTAAAGTAAGTTTATAAATATATACTGTATTTGATTGGTCTTATTATCCTTTATTTATTTGACGACCGGTCTGGCCTAGTGGGTAGTGACCCTGCCTACGAAGCCGATGGTCCCGGGTTCGAATCCTGGTAAGGGCATTTATTTGTATGATGATACAGACATTTGTTCCTGAGTCATGGTTGTTTTCTATGTATTTATTTATTTATATATTACATATATCTTCTTCTTCTTTTTCTTATCTTCTTGAGCTTACCGTGGGGCTTAGTCAATTTGTGTAAAAATGTCCTACAATATATATATGCTGTGGCGTTCGGGAAACTCCGGCCAAAGGTATTTCGCTCCCATGACCTGAAGCTCTCCACTAAAATTAGTGTATGCATGGCAGCGGTGCTGCCGAACCTGCTGTACGCATCTGAGACATGGGTCCTTTACCGTAAGCATATACGTACACTTGACAGATTCCACCTTAAATGCCTCCGAGATATTATGAATATCAAATGGACGGACCGGGTCAGAAACACAAACGTCCTGAGGCGCGCAAATGTCGGAGGCATTGAGGTGTATCTGATGAGGCGGCAGCTGCGGTGGTGTGGGCACGTGTCTCGGATGTCAGAAGACAGAGTGGCGAAGCGTATCTTCTTTTCAGAACTCCAGAATGGTAAGCGTAAAAGCGGTGGCCAGTACTTACGATATAAGGATGTTCTGAAAAGACATATGAAGAGATGCCAACTAGAGCCCTCTGACTGGGAGCGGAAGGCAGCGCAGCGGCCCGAATGGCGGCGCCTCATTAATGATAGAGTTAACATTTTTGAGACGGAACGCCGCAGTGAGCTCGACAAAAAACGTGATGAGCTTAAGGCTCGGCCGCCAACCTCAATTTCCTACAACTATGTAGGTGGTGTGCTGACGTGCCCAAAATGCGCTCGAGTATTTAGCAAGAAGATAGGGTACGTGAGCCACCTAAGAGCGCATCAGAGAGTGGATCAGCTACACTCTAATAATACGAGCTAAAAATTGCCTAGTCCAGAGCACACAGTCGCTGGGGCCGAAATCGGTCAGGAAAAGCATCATCATCATCATATATATTTTAATGTCTTATCCCTTTAACGCATGAAAAATACAGCTAAACTCATATTTTAGGCCATTAAACTATTGTAACAGGTTTTCTCTTAAGTGACAACCCTAGCCTTTGTAAAATGCTTAGGTGAGCCTTGTATGGAAATGGCCAAAAACGGGTAGGCAACATTGCCCACCAAATTTATTCAATAGTTTGTACACTTATCGCAAAGTTATTAACAGGGAACGGTAGGATTGCCCAAAACCTTTAATAAATGATCCTTAGACATCATCATCATACGAGCTGTATTTGAACACTAAATTGACGTGGGCAATGTTGGCGCAAACCCCGGATATCTTTGCCCGTCCTCTAAAACGCCAAAAACGTCGGTTAAACAAGATTTAAATTTTTTTTCTTCAATTAAAATGATGCGTTTGATCACTATGGACGTGCTGAGCAAAAAAAAGTCATATGATGTGATATATATTTTTTGAGAAATTCGTGTTTTTTTCAAAAAAAGCGGGCAAAGTTTGCTATATTCACGGTACATACAAACATGAACGCTGAAAACAATACACTCATTTTGTTTGGGCAGTCGTGTAAAAAACATGAACGCTGGAAACAATACACTCTTTTTTTTGGGCAGTCGTGTAAAAAGCGAACAAATAAGACTAAAAATGAAAAGTAAAGATGCTTTACATTATGCTCTAAAACGAAATGGCGCTGGGCAGGACATATAGCACGATACACGGATAAAAGATGGACATTAGAGACAACTAGATGGGAAGAACCAACGGAAAAGAGTCCTAGGAAAAGGTGGAAAGACGATATAAAAGCGATAGGAGAGGAATGAAGAAGAGTGCAATGGACAGAGAGGCCTGGCATAAGCTGGAGGAGGCCTATACCCAAGAAGGGGTTCCGATCACTGGTACCGTAGACCGGGGTGACTTTGGAAAATTTGGGGTTACTTTGATAGATTTAAAACGGCCATAGAATTACCATTATTCATTATTGACTGAAAATGTTCCTATACCTAGTTAGATTACTATATATTCATATTCACCTACTGTAAAAAATCTCGCATAAATATATATTATGGCTTAAAAACTAGAATTTTAAAGTCACCCCTGCATTTGAAAGTCACCCCGGTCAATGGTACCTAACTTTTAGGATGCACCCGGCCCAGACGTCCCAAAGGAATAAATATGATATAATCCCGCATTTAGAGTATCACAACCCGTATCTCATGAACATTTACATTTATACGTGTTAAATAAGTTCCTTTTATCAAAATTAATATACCGGATGTGGCCTGTAATATGAACAAAAAATTAAACTGTAGGCTGTAGTCCTCATACTGACCAACATTTGTTCAGCGACTTTTAAAAATAACTTGTGGTTTGATTTTTAATACACTTTAAAATGTATTCCAAGACGCAATGTATTGCGAATTTTGTTATGTTTAAGGCGTGACAAGCAACGTCAATCACAATGATATGGCGTGGCGATGGCGTCCATTGAAGATAATATTTATTTTGTATAAAAAATAGGGAGTCTACATACTTCATAATTTTTAAAAGTTGTTGAACAAAAGTGTCACCGTTTGAGGAGTACAATCTACGTTTTAATTATTTGCTCGTGTTACAGGCCACACCCGGTATACAACTCGGTATTAATTAAATAAAGCAAAGAAAAATATCGTGCCTCCGAAAATCAAGAAAAAAATATGTTAGAAACGGTGGCGTCATACCTTTAGCCTATGCTCGCGTAGATGGCGACACCGTTTGACATTTAACAATTTTAACACATATCAGTGAAAGAACAAGGATAAAAGTCAAATGGCGTTCTAAAAGTTTTAATCCTGTGTCGAAAGCCCAACAAACAAAAATTCCTCTTGTTGTGGCTTAAATGCCAAAAATTATATTCTTATATGAGCCATATTATCGCTTAATAAGTGTGCATTTGGGCACAAATTATAAGGACAATTACCTTATATACCCCTTGTAGTTGTTTTATTGTGAGCTTTCTTAATCTTGTACCTACGTGCTTTATTATGACACGCAACGAGGAAGTCAAACTTATAATGGCAAGGAAAGTGCTCTTAAAAAGCTAATATACTTATAAGAATCATATTGAAAGTATTAATAAGGGCAATAGCCCTTATACACGTTTTGTTATCGTCAGATTTAAGGGAGTAAAACTCATAACGGCACAACAGAGGCTCTTAAAAAGTCTTTGGGATTTATAACTGTGCGTTTATGTCTCTGCAATAGGTCTTTGTTCTTAGTGATTTACATTTGACAGTTTGTTCACAAAACTACACAGTTTGACAAAAAACTAATAAGTGTCATCCATTTTACTGAAAAGAAATTGAATTTTTAAGTATACATTACCCGAGTATATGCATATTTACTATGAAAACTGTGTGGGAATTCAATTTCATGGTAAAATGTGATATGCAGTGTGTTGTGTTCAGGGCTCGAAACCGGTATTGATATACCGGTTAATATCGTTCATAAACCGTTATATTATTTCGTTCATTAATAAACCGGTTAATTGATGGAACGCGAACTTTAAAATTTAGTTCTCTCTTCTAACCGGTTAGTTGAGAGAACCAAATGTTTTCGTTCTCGAGGAACGATATAATACCGGTTAATCTCAGCCGTCTACAATATTAATACATTATCCGGCTACCCGCTCTAAGTACTCGATCTCGATGTTGACTTGACGGTGCTGCTTGCTGACTGAATTGTTTATTTTTTATACTTTTTGGGCGTGTGAGTTTTGACTGTTGGTGTTGGTGGTGTTTTGTTACATTTAAAATGGATTCACAAAGTTGTAAATATATTCCGGACAGTCAACCATTTTTCAATGAAGAAGAGACCGATAATTTCGATTCTGACAACTGTAAGTAAAATAAGTGGGTACACATTTTTTTGATAATCCTAGTCTGAAAGGATATAACGCTCTGAATTGTATTAGCAGCTTCTCCTCCTATCCTCCTTGCATTTTGTATGCAAATTAAAAAGAATATTAAATGTTGGACGCTGGCGTGCAAATTATTTATTGTCTATAGATATTCATTTTGAATTTTGTTAATCCTTTTTAACCGAGTTCCAAATCCCAAAGGAGGAGGTTATCAATTCGATTGTAAATTTTTTTTTTATGTTTGTTACTCCATATCTCCGTCATTACTTAATTACTGGACCGATTTTGAAAATTATTTTATGATTGTACGTATATGCATACAGATTGGTTCCGTTTTTGTCAAAACCCAGTTCTGATGATGGGATCCATGAGGAATCGAAGGAACTCCTCAAATCTCAAGGGCATACATATAGTGATTTTTGGGTTTTTATCAACAAATTAAGCATATACATCCAAAAAAGTGACATTTGATGAAGTGGAACTGCTGATGATGATCAGAACGGAACTCTTCAACGACGCATAGTTCACGTTTGGCGATTTGTCGTCTTCGTTATGTTTGTTAAGCAAGTTAAGTTTTTAAGCCACATTTTTGTCAAGCTCGAGTTCTGATGACGGGATCCATGAGGAATCGAGGGAACTCCTCAAATCTTAAAGGCATGCGTATAGAGATTTTTGTATTTACATCAGAAAATCAAGCATTTTTATTAAAAACTGTCGCATTTGATGAAGTGGAACTGCTGATTGATGACTAGAACAGAACTCTTTAACGACGCATAGTTCACGTTTGGTGATTTCGAATTTCGATTTTGACTTGGACTGCGACCCGGACGCGAAACCAGAACCGGACTCATACCCGGATCCGGTTCGGACCTGGACCCGGACCTGGACTCGGACCCGGATTCGGACCCGGACTCGGACCCCGGACTCCGACCCGTACTCGGACCCGGACTCGGACCCGGACACGGACCCGGAACCGGATTCGGACCCGAGCTCGGAACCGGACTCGGACCCGGACTCGGACCCGAACTCGGACCCGGACTCGGACTCGGACCCGGACTCTTACCCGGACTCGGACTCGGAACCGAACTCGGACCCGGGCTCGGACCCGGACACGAACCCGGACTCGGAACCGAACTCGGAACCGGACTCGGACTCGGACTCGGAACCGCACTCGGACCCGGACTTGAACCCGGACTTGGACTCGGACCCGGACTCGGACTCGGACCCGGACTCGGACCCGGCCTCGGACGCGGACCCGGACTCGGACTCGGACTCGGACCCGGACCTTGACCCGGATAACCACTATGATACCTTAACTAAACATGGGGGCCACTTTTAGGGGGTCAATGAGAAAATATAAAAATAAAAAATTTCAAACTAAATCGTGTTGATATGTATGAAATAAAAGTTGTGAGAATCCAAATATATTTTTTTTATAATTTTAGGATAAACATTTTAGAAGTTATTCAAGTAAATAGGCAAAAACTGACCATTCCTCCCTTTATCTCCGACACTACTGGGTCTAAACTTTTGAAAAAAATTCATAAAATAGTTCTTTACCTATTAGATGACAGGAAAATCTATTAGAAATGTGCAGTCCAGCGTGAGTCGGACTTAATTACTTCGTTTTTGATCCGACCCTACGGGTTTTTCACTCACGTTTCACATAAAAAATACATTGTTAAAAATTGTGTAATGTTACATTTCTAATGTACGAACGGAACCCTTGCAACGCGAGTCTGACTCGCACTTGGCCGGTTTTTTTTTTAATTTTCAAGCAGATGGGCTAATTGATCGGCAAATATGAAACTGATTAGCTTTCTTGTATAAATAAATAATTGGTTGATTTTAATCAATAATAAAGATAATTAATAATACCTTCTTCTATAATCATTCTAAAGTTGCTATAAAAAAAATTATTAAATAAAATTATAAAATAAAACATCTGAAACTATTATTTATTAACAAACAGGAAAAACATGTAACAAACATACACTAATTAATTAATAAGTAGAAAAGTAATAAAAAAACAATAAACAAAAAACACATATTTCGGCGCACACAGCGTACTGCAGGACGCAAAAGGATTCCTACGCAGCGATACGCTTCGCTTTTTCGAGGAAAGCACTGATATTCTGCCGGTTACAAATAATAATACTCATTTTATCTTGCTGCGACGTTTTCAATTTAACCGGTTTATTTCGTTCCTCAAGAACGAAACGAGAACGTAATTGGTGTAAACCGTTATTTCAAAAGAACAGTTCTTTAACCGGTAACCGCAAACGGAAACGAAATCCATTTCGTTCCCGGGCAAATGAACGAAACCGGTTTGAGCGTTGAGAACGGTTTCCGAGCCCTGGTTGTGTTATCAACGCGCCCTTGTATTTCAGCGGATTTGTGCTAAAAATGCGGTTAATTATTTTGTCATGTTTTGAGCAAGGCCATTATAAGAGCAAAAGCAATTAGCACATCGTCTACAAATACTTACTTTATAAGAGTCAAAACTTTATAATAGCAACAGGTGTTGCTTATGATTCGCCATTTACATATAGTTAGGGTTCCTTTCTCACAAGTGAAATCCCGTGCCTATCTATAATTAGTCAAAACTGCTTATTTAGGTCTCCGTGCCTTCGCTTGAACCACATTATGAGATAACACCCTTGTAACTCAGCCCTAATCAAGCGAATTCTTCAACTAGTAGCGCCATCTATCGCGCTACCCAAGTACTAATGTCGCCCGGTTGCCAGCGCGCGGCTGCTTTCTCTCCAGTACGCTTTTGTAACTCAGCCGAGCAACACGTTTACAAAGCAAGTTTAAAAAGATCAAGAAATTTAAACCGTAAAAATATTTTGAAAACCTCCGACTTCGTGACATTCCGCTCGGTGCCCATGGCCCAGCGACGAGACGCAGTGACCTTCCTACAGGCACCGTCACAAAAAGTACACGGGTACTTACGCCTCATGGCCTCGTCCTGTGGGACAACAAGCGTCGTCCTGTGGGACAACAAGCGTCGTCCCGTGAGACGACATGGCGTCGTCCCGTGAGACGACATGGCGTCGTCCCGTGAGACGACATGGCGTCGTCCCGTGAGACGACATGGCGTCGTCCCGTGAGACGACATGGCGTCGTCCCGTTAGACGACATGGCGTCGTCCCGTGAGACGACATGGCGTCGTCCCGTGAGACGACAAGCGTCGTCCCGTGAAATGACATGGCGTCGTCCCATGAGACGACATGGCGTCGACCCGTGAGACGACGAGGCGTCGTCCCGTGAGACGACAAGGCGTCGTCCCGTGACACGACATGGCGTCGTCCTGTGATATCGTCCTGACAATCGACATGGTATTGTCCTGACTGACGACATGGCAGCGTCTTGTAAGACGACGAGCATCGTCTCGTTAAAAGACCTTGTGACATTCCGCTCAGTGCCCGTGGCCCAGTGATGAGACTAAGTGAGCTCTTATAGCCATCACCATAAATAGAATACCTACGGGTATAAATGGCACACGGCGTCGTCCCGTTGGACGACAAGCGTCGTTGCGTGAGACGACATAGCGTAGTCCCGTGAGACGACATGACATCGTCCTGTGGGACATCAGGCGTCGTCCTGTAAAACGATAAGGCGCCATCCTGTGATACGACAGGCATCGCGATGAGTTAAGTCATCATGTGAGAAGACATTGCGCCATCCTGTGGTATCGTCCCGTGAGAGGATATTGCGTCCCATAGGACTACAATGCATTGTTCCATAAGACTACATTTTGTCGTACCGTAAGACATTAATGCGTCGTCCTATGAGACGATATCGCATCGTCCTATGAAATGACATTGAAATGACGTTGTCTTGTTAAACCAAAACCGTTGTCTCATGGTCTACCATTAATACGGTAGCGGACGTCTTATTGGTCGCTTTATCGTTCGATGTCTGCACGGTGGGCCTCGCATTTAAGATCTGCGTGGTCATGAACCAATGCACGACTTAGTTAGTGGCGTCATCATCATTGTAGCCGACCAAATGGTGTGTCACCTTTTAGAACGACGAGCAGCAGAATTTCTATTAGCGGGTTTGGCGCGAAATTGATAACGAAATGCAGTTACAGTTATTGTCTCAACCTGCCAGGAAAAAGGAAGGTTTCCGTCTTGGTCGTGTACAAATGTTGGTCTGGGTCGATAACAAACAATTGCCGTGAGATACCAAACAAATCAAAAATATACATTCTGAGGATCCTAAACTGTATGACTAACCGGCATGAAAAATAGCAGTTAAGAAACTGTGAAAAGGGAAAAGTACAAAGTGAAAAACCTTGTGTTATACTTTGCCCAACTAGATCCTATACCAAAAAGAGAGAGGGGGAGGCAAGGAAAATTGACGTTAGCCTTAAAGAAGGAAAGAAAACTAAAACTCTCTCTTCTGAATAGGAATGCCAATTCATTAACGGCTCTGTCATAGGCTAACAAGAGATATCTCTTTATTGCGGCTCTAAACCTGAAAAGAATAGAGTTTATGATACTCATATATATTAGTGAAAAATCATCGCACTAAATCCCTCTTTAGAATGATGAATCACTGACTGATGACTAGTCAGGTTGATAGTGTCTTTGGGAATACTGAAGCATCTCCTGTATACTCGCTAAATATTGACCATTAGCTAAAAAATTGCGGTCTGTTACAAAGAGAAATCTTTTACTTACTTTAAATCGTCTACTATGTAGCTGTGAAACAGAGACCACTGAACTAAGAGTAACACGTAGAAAACAGCAAGTACCTTCCATCGCATTCCGTCCAATAGACCGAACTGACAAATGCATTTATAATGTAATTAGTGCTCTATTCACATCAGTCAGGTAGAAACTTGTGAAATTAGGTTCAAAATTCAAGTAACAAGCTCCACTTCGGAAGATTATCTAAGCAGCGGGTTGTCAATCGACCTGCCGTTGGTATAACAATCATACATCATAAAACGTTGACCATAAACGTTACATAGTTCAATTTCAAAGGAAATGAACTCTTACTGGTAATATAACTATCGGAAACAGACGGTATTTGTAGGAGGTGCTTTCACAGAATGTCTAAAAGGACCAACTAGTAAAATATTAAATTAGTATGGCAATCCGCATAGTTACCCATGATTGTTCAATAGGTGAAACATCGGTTTCTTTAGTGGTAAATGTTATGCCTATGTAGAAGATGAAGCTCCCCTTCAAGTTATGTAAATAAATAAAGAATTTATGAAAAGATTTTTCGGTAGTTTAGTTAGAGTGGAGTTACTGATTCTGTTTCGAAAAATCGCGAATTGAATTAGAGGTGAAGCCGCCTAAGAGAACTAAGCTGTCGAACCAATAGCCACGGTCCACGGCTTTACATCTAACGATGATTGTTTAATTTCTCCAAATAGACAAATTAAAATGAAGTCACTTCAGAAACTTTGAAACCATGTGGACTGCGGGGCAAGCCAACGTACATACAAACGTACAACGTACGTAAACGTACACACATGCGTAATATGTAGAAAATATTTGCAGGCAGTCACCGATAGCAGATACCGGATTCTGAAAGAACACGGATCAGAAATATCCTTCTTTCGATTTCCAGATGAGAGGTTTCCTTTGCAGATAAGGAAGTACTCACGTGATTTTATAAAAGAACAACAACATACGGTGGTTCAGGAAAAAATGCAAGATCTAAGTGAAATATGATCCCAGTAGTGACTCATGACTACAAATATGTTCGCCGGTTAAATAGAGCCTGCAATTTACTCTGAAAATCAACACTAGTTCTGCTGTCATTGCCAGATCTAAGTACAATAAGCTTAGCTGAAAGGTAGTAGTCCAGGGTTTACAGCATACTGTTGTAACAGGTCTCGTAGGGCATGTAATTGGAAACGTCATCGTCAATGCAATCAATTAGAGTTCCAGGTGTAGTACCCTACAAAATCATCGTGTCTTGGTTATAGGGCAGATGCGCTGCTAATAGAATTACAGCATTAGTTGTGAAGACAACTACAATTCATATATTTATATATTCATGATAATATGCTTATATCATTAAATACAGTAAATATGAGATGTCAGTAGACATATATCAACGTTACGTCAGGCGTAGCTCACTCCGCGATTTCGTCGCGTCGCTACAAGTACATGCGGCCCACACCAATTTTGGTGTCTAGCACTAGTAGTTGCCGCGCACCGCTATGGAACGGACGCCTGCTCGCGCTTGAGCCACCCTGCGGTCATAATCTGTCGTAATAGTACATACTATTATTTATTGTATGGTTACGTCAAGGTAGTGACATGAATATAATATGTCGCAGAAAGGCCTAGATCATCAAATAATTGTTTATTTGTGGGCATCATGATGCCTAATTAACCCTAGGGTTCCCTCAAGATCATCAAACGATACACAACTTGATTGCACGAAAGCCAATAAACAACATACAACGTCCTTGTATTGCTAAATTTCTAATCAAAAGTACCTACAAATTAATAATAATAATAATTCAGCCTATACACGTCCCACTACTGGGCACAGGCCTCTTCTCACTCGCGAGAGGGCTTGGGCTATAGTCCCCACTCTGGCCTAATGCGGATTGGGGCTTCAAAGTACAAATTAAGTAATCAAATTAATATTTGGTAATGAACGCGTCTACACGTGTTAAGGTTTGACAGGAATTGTGCCACAGCATAGCCCGCGCGCGCCGGTGCTGGCGCAGCACTTGAGATTAGATGACATCATGAGACACCCGTGGTTTGTGCCACTGCAATGGTATAATGCCAAGAACTTACTGGTTCGGACCAATATACAAATAATAATAATGTTTTAATTTGTCTGGGTGTTACGAAAGTTCCGCAATTGGTTTGAAAAGGTTGCACTACAATTTAAAGTAGATAGGTCCACCTCCTCTACTCTTACTCAAAGAGTCTTTCATCGTCAGTCAAGAGGTTCTTACACTCTTATTAGAAGATCGTATGTATACGAAAGCATTAAAAACTCACAAATCGTGCTAAGTCTAACAATAAAGCACAATCCAGTGCACAAGCACAAGCGCGAACCATAAAATCTTCAGTTTGGGAATCAGCTTGCCACCAGAAAGAGTGAACATTAAACAACCTACAATTACAAGCCTTTATTATAATTAGCCTAAAAATTATGGGTGAAGGCATTGGAATTATTCAAAGATTAAAAAATCCTCTAAAATATCCTACTTGGTAGACGGATCTTCAGTCTACGCACAATATCATGGTGAGATGCCATCCACAATAACTGGAGTTGTCAGCATCACTTTAAATTCATAATCATCGCCTCCATACGATTGTCACCTTCGTGTCAGTGATTCTGTTCATTCGTTACATTCGCTTGCATGACTGACAAGCATATAATATAAGCTTGGTTGACCCGGCACCAGCCTAATTGGCAAGTTTTCAGTTATCTGTGGGGAGTAATACATTTAGCAGCATAATTGTAACTTAAAATAGGTAGGAGCCTACCATTTCATATAAGAATTAATATCTATTCATGGCTTACTATTAATATGGTTGTTTTTAAAGCAACCCTCACCTAAAACTAATCAGTAAGGAAGGATGTATTATCGCCTCAGTTGAAACTACTGCTAGGTTGTTGAGAGTTGTTACTTGTTAGTAACGCATACATTAAATCATGAAGTGTTGTATTTTCTTCTTCACTTCCTGACGCTACTTTCAGGCAGAGGAGTACTTGATTCGAAATAAATCTCAATTGCTTCCACAAATAAAAACATCATGTTTATAATTTTTAACACATTTACGGAATAAGTTGTCCTTATGTAATGATAGCCCATTAAAAAATAAACCTGGTATACCTAGTCAATAACTATGTATTAATATCTAAATAATGTCAATATCGTATTGTAGTGGGTACCTATACAAACCTTTGGTTATTTGTCCACATTAAAAGTCATATTACATTACATCTGGCCTATGATGCAACTTACCAATTTACATTAAATTGTTGGAAAATACGATAAATCAGAGAGGACCCAAGTTTTTCCAATTAGTTACAAAATTTTTAAACAGTGGATGGGCCGGCAGTGCTTTATTTGTGTTAAGCAGTAGTAATATCATGACATCATACAACAAAACCTTTTTATCACCTAGTGGGCTATTGTAATGAAAGAATCAGGTAATTTGGACGGGTTTAATGTAAAACTCACTCGATGAGGTTCACGTTACATGCATCAGAGCTACTACTTCAGATAGTGGTTACACTTAAATTTGTACGACCTACAAGTACCTTCTTGTCTTTAATTATGATTTTAGGGACAGTCTTTCAACTAATAGTCACACAGTTTTGTTTTATATAAAAAGTTAAGTAGTTTTATAGTCGCAATGGATAACTTATGTTGCCAGTCAGTGCTAACAATTGATTACAAATGATGATGATAAGCCTTGTTATTCTGAACTTCTCTTTTGTGTGAGTGCTAGACATGTTCTTGTTTGTTATAATATGTCACGAAGCTCAGTTTGCCTCTTGGCATAGGCCTCCTCTAACATTTTCCATTGTGACCTGTCACGTGCAACCCTTCTCCAGTGATGTCCAACCGTGAGTTTTAGGTCGTCTTCCCATCTTGTCTGTTGGTGACCTCTACTTCTCTTGCCATCCCTGGGGTACCAATCCGTGACTGTTTTGCTCCATTTCTCTTGTGGATCACGTAACATGTGGGCTGCCCATCTCCACTTTTGTTGATCAATCCGGGCTATTATGTCTACAACTTTGGTTTTCTCCCTTATTATGCTGCATCTCACTCTGTCCTGTTTTCTTATACCTGTCAAGCTTCTCTCCATGGCTCTTTGGCAGCGTTTCAGCTTTTCAATGTGGCCTTTTGTGAGGGCCCACGTTTCACATCCATAAGTCATGACTGGGAGTACACACGTGTTGAAGGTTTTACTTTTTATTTGCATACTTAGCTCCTTAGATTTGAAGACTTCTTTCAATGACCAGTATTTTTTCCAACCATTTCCTATTCTTCGCTCAATTTCCTTAGTGGTTTGATTTTCGTGAGATATTATCTGTCCTAAGTAGATGTAATCTGTTACATATTCGAGTGGTTTGTTGTCAATTTTTATAGTTACTGGTTTGGAGTTTGTAAGCAATTTTGTTTTGTCTTTGTTCATGCATAGGCCCACTTTCCTACTCTCATTGTTTAGTGATTCTATCATTATATTTAAGTGCCTCGGGTTTTCCTCAAATAAAACTATATCGTCCGCAAATCTTAGGTGGTTGAGTTTTACACCATGCACGTTGAGCCCATATTCTTTCCATTCAAGTTTGCGGAAGATACTTTCTAGAGTAGCTGAGAACAGTTTTGGTGTTTGATTACAAATAAGGAAAATCTAGTTAAGGTTTGACGTAAACAGTCCTTTAGTATATCAATACGGAATAAATTTCAAGCCCATATTCTTATCAAGTGATTTTTGCATAAATTTAAATATTATCAGTCACAGTACGCCCGGGCCAGCGCCGGCAGAGGTTTAAACACGTCTCATAATGTGGTTCAAGCGAAGGCACGGAGACCTAAATAGAACCGTTTTTCCCCCGAAGGGTAAAAAACGGATATTTAGGTTCCTGCCGAGGCTTGAACCACACCTAAGGGCCTTGCCGGCTTATGTGGTACTGAAGAGAAAGCAGCCGCGCGCTGGCAACCGGGCGACATTAGTACTTGGGTAGCGCGATAGATGGCGCTACTAGTTGAAGAATTCGCTTGATTAGGGCTGAGTTACAAGGGTGTTATCTCATAATGTGGTTCAAGCTTCGGCAGGAACCTAAATATCCGTTTTTTACCCTTCGGGGGAAAAACGGTTCTATTTTTTAATTGGTTTTACAAAAACATATAAGATTTAATTATGTTATTGAATATCAAACAAAGGTTATGTGCTTTGTTTGGTTTTAAGAATGCTAGTATTCATTCAAATCATCATAATAGATGTTTTATTTTCATTTATGAATCGCGGAAACATCTTCACTTTTTATAAGTATTTGAAATGTTGTGCAATTTTCTTTAAGAGCCAACGGGAGTGGTCATTTCTCCATACAAACGTACTCCTCGTTTTACTCCGTGGTTTTTGAAGCTAGAGCAATGATTTTTTCAACACAGATTAATATTGTCAATATCTGTGTCGGACCGTTTTGCTTTTTTTATATTTTTGTTTTTTAAGGCGCTAGAACCCTTCAAAAATGGCCAAAATGGCCTAATTGACTATGCCGCAATGAGAGGCGTGGCATTCAAAACTGATATCAATTAGCCAAAAAAGCAAAACGGTCCGACATAGATAATTTCATAATCATTTAGATTTCCAAATTTGGTTACGATTGGTTAAGTTTTGGAAGAGGAAACAGAGGAGTACGAAACCTCGATTTTTGAGATTTTTACGTAGGATTTTTCGCCTTGTCCTTATCGCACTACTTTTAGGTGCCGCTTCCGTTAGCGAGACGGGTATATTTACCTAAAATATTTAAAACTCAGCTCCTGTTTCGTCTTAAGATTTTCACACAAAAATAGTAAAAAAAAACAATAAATTTTGGGGGTTCCCCATGCTTAGAACTGAACTCAATTTTTTTTTCATCAAACCCATACGTGTGGGGTATAAAAATTATATTGAGATTTCTAATCTGAATAGTTTGCGCGAGAGACACTTCCAAAGTGGTAAATTGTGTGTGTCCCCCCCTCTGTCACTTCTAAAATAAGAGAATGATAAAACTAAAAAAAAATATGATGTACATTACCATGCAAACTTCCACCGAAAATTTGAAGGAGATCTAGTACTTAAGTAGTTTTTTTTAATACGTCATAAATCGTAAACCGCAATTTTATTATGTTACTTGCTGTTACGGAACCCTTCATGGGAGAGTCCGACTCGCACTTGGCCGCTTTTTTTTATATAAAAACGCGTCCACATTTACCGGGTGTTTAGGTGTATCTATTCATTAGACTGTAAGTTGATAATGCTTAATTTACTTAAGCCTTCCGTCCGCTCAAAACGTCTTGCACGCGTTCAATTACACATTAATTAAGTAATTTCTAACTAAAACAATTAGAGCAACACTGTTTTGTAAAATAAATAACTTACGCAAAAGAGAAATTTATAAAAAAATATAGACATGTGCCTACTCGTACACATGGTGTCACCTCAGATATGGGGCAAACAATTAAACTAATTAAATCAAACATTTCAGTGGTTCAGTAAAATTGCAAAACAAAAAAAAATCAGTAAAAATATTTATGTATTGTATTTTTACAAGTGAAGCGCTTGTCAAAATCTGTGTATAATATTAAAAAGAAGTGTTAATCTAATTCAGTGGTGGGCAAACTTTCTTCATGGGGGGGCAGAAAGTATAGGAAATTTAAGCGGAGGGCCACAATTGTAGCCAAAATTTATTTTGATTTGCGATAATTCTACTAATTATTTCATAGGACCGGCGGCGGTCCGGATAAAATCCATTGGCGGGCCGGAGATGGCCCGCGGGCTGTACTTTGCCCACCACTGATCTAATTATTCGTTAACACATTTTAAATGATACAATTTGTAACTATCACATCGTATAATATAAATGTAACCTAAAATTAAAACTACCTACAAAACTAAACTAACATTAAAATAAACCTACTTAAAAATTAAACAACAATAAAATAAAAAAAATATCCACCTATGAAAGGTCCCCCAAGTCTGTGCCCTGCGGAAGGGTGCCCATGAGGCTGGCTACATTACCCCGCTGAATGGCTATGCCTATTCGTTGACCTAGGAATGAGCCAGCCCTAGGGTCACCCGAGGTCTCCAGTAAAAATACAAATAGACTTGGATATATGGTGTCTCATGAAATACTTATTCAAGGAGTGATGAACAATGAATATCGGGATGTGAAAATTGTAAAGATTACATGTCCGTTTATGGATTTCACCGATTTCTTAAGCATTAAGTCAACTTTTTTGAGAAGTAAATTTATGAGGAATCGTTAGTTTGTCCAAGGGTATTTTCATTTAAATACCTACTACTTGTCTATATAATAAAGTAAGACTCATCTTTCTAAAAGCATGTCCTATCATTTTTGTTATTCATCGTTGTAATTATACTACTTATAAGTTTTTTTTTCACTTATTAGTTGGCGCGGTTGGCGTATACGCTGTAGTCAACATGTCGTTATTGTCACCCGAGGTAAGTGAAAATATGCGTTTGCTTTAAAATCTTTTTGAAAGTATTTATAGATTTTGTAGTACCTGTGTTAATTGTTATATGTCTTTCACGGCAGCAAAACTTTTGGATCTTAAACAAAATACGTCTGTGTTCACATAAATTTTCACTACAGCTTCCATGACTTGGGCTTCATTATTCTAAGGATAGTGTCATTTTGATACAAGGCTATTTTGACACATACAAAGTTTACAAGGCTATGACTAAAATGAATAGAGTGACACCAAGAAAAGTCTGCAGCGATTTTGATAGCCCACGCAGTGCAAGTGTTATTTACATTTACACGTCATAATTTCATAGAAGTTTGACGTTTAAAATGACACTTGCACTGCGTGGGCTATCAAAATCGTTGCAGACTTTTCGCGGTCTGACTCTAGAATACAAAGGAATCCACCGAATGGGCCCTACGAAATACTATTAGCAAAGACATCTATTAGGCATGTCATTATGCTGAATTGGGTCCATGTTGTGATGTACCATCAGCCGTAAGAGTGCATGGTGACTTTATCAATGAATTCATTCATAATTTATCCATGCAATTTCACAGCTCACTGTAATTTTACACTGTAGTTTTACAGTCTTTATAAGGTAAAGATAAATGTTATTATTATTCTTTATTCTAAACCCACAGATCTGCCAATGTCCCCTTGAAGAATCCCCTTCAGCCCTAGCTGACGCTCCGCTCTACGGGGGCGCCATACTGTTCATGGTCCTCCTTGAGAAGTACATCAAAGGGCGCTGCGCCATCAACGATCCATGCCGAAGAGTACACTCCGTCGACACGGTCGCTGCCGACTATGACTTCATAGTCGTCGGGGGCGGCTCGGCCGGCGCTATAGTCGCTGGTCGCCTGTCAGAGAATACCACGTTTAATGTGAGTCCTTACCAATGTTACCTACGTTATTACTGTTCATGGTACTCCTTGAGAAGTACATCAAAGGGCGCTGTGCCATCAACGACCCATGCCGAAGAGTAAACTCCGTGGACACAATTTCAATTAGAAAACATGTCAAGATCGCTTACCTTCTTTCTAATGCTAAAAAAACGAACTATTTGTTGCCAATCTGATTTAACTGTCTGATCAAATCTGTTGGTGCGGGGGACGCAAACGCAAAGAGACATTTATTGTTATTATCTAAAAGGCTGGTATTTAAACGATCAACAATAAAATACTAACATGACCTAACCTAAAAACGGATTCACAGCAAAAACAAAGGAATTGCATAGCTAAGCATAATTCTGCTGTGCAAGACATTTTTGATGGACTTAATTTTTTTATGAGGTACGATTATATTAATATATTTTTCTAAAATGCTCAGGTACTTCTTCTGGAGGCCGGTGACGAAGCGCCCGTTGCTACTCAAGTGCCTTCCTTCTATACCTCATTCTGGGCTGACGTTCGCTATAGCTGGGGGTTCCACACCGTTCCTGAGGACTACTGTCACAACCAAGATGGCAAAGGCTGCTCGTGGCCTATAGGCAAGGTTCTTGGTGAGTATTTCACTACAAGAGTGGCACTCTTCCAATACAACTATATCTTGCAAAATGAGTCACGAATGCAAAATACGAGTAAGATTATGTTAGATACTATATACCGAAATCAAACCTTCGGCAGAAATCTGATTTTATGCCGAAACCTACCGAAAAAAGTCGTAACTTCGGCCGCACACTATTTTTAACTATATTCGGTTGACAGGTGGCTCTAGTGTGCTAAACGGCATGATGTACCACCGCGGCCACGCGGCGGACTACGACGACTGGGTGACGGCGGGCGCCACGGGCTGGTCCTGGGAAGAGAACCTGCCATACTTCGACATGAATGAGGGCAACAAGCAGATCGGCTCACTAGTGAGCGCGGAATACCACTCGGACAAAGGGCCGATGCCCGTTCAGCAGGTAAGCATAATTATCATACTTGTCGTGGTAACAAAATAAGGCGAGCCATAGTCCACTTTTGAAAGTAACTGGTAAAAGAAAACTGGATGACCAAAGCTAACTAAATAAAGAACACACTCTTTACTGGAAGAGAGGTCCGTCCGTCCTTTTGAACGCCAAGGACACAGGTGTCGTTACTAGTCGTGCCCACCGCGCCATGGACTATAGGTGTTATGGTGGATGCTGTTAACGTAACCTTCACACTTTTGAGTAAGGTTTATATTAGCTCGCTTACCCCCGGGATCTTGGCGTTTGAGTGATGTTTGTGTTTATGACATAAAGCGTTCAAAGGGTTAATATTATCTCTACATAAATAATTAAGTGAAACTTCGTGACATAAATTGAAATAAAAAAAGTAAAAATAGAACTACTTAATAATGTTAAGGAAATGTTTGCAGTTCAGACACCAGCCCCCGTTCACATACGAGCTGCTGTCGGCCATCAGCGAGGCTGGCCTGCCGGTCATCGCTGACATGAACGATCCCAATACTCCGGAAGGATTCGCCGTGGCACAGACCTTTAATGAGTAAGACATACAGTCAGACCACCATGCTAACTCTTCACGAACTTGGCAGTGACAGTGTGGAATTGCCTACATACTGGCTCCTGGCTTTAGATAGATGGACTCTTAGATATTAATTACGTACTAAAAGAGGCACCCATTAAGTACAACAAGCTGCGATGTGCAATGGTCATTAGTTCATAGTTCGAAATATTGTAGCCGCAAATGTGATAACTGAAGTAAATGGCGTAGGTACTTATAAACGCTTGACAATGTAGTTACTGCATATGCATAATGTATACGCGTGGCAGTGAGGGCTGAGGAGACGAAAGATACAGGAGAATGGAAGAGAAAAACGTGTTGTGCCGACTAGGGTGCATGGTTCACGTTTGTATGGGAAAAATTCAAACTCTAGCTAGAAGAAGCGGCACCCCCTCATATTGTTACACTTATTATATTGAAAAAAACGCCAAGTTTTAAAATAATCTTATCTCAACTACAAGGGGGTGGTCAAACACTTTGAAATTTTTCAAAGGTGTATGAAATCCAAAAAAAAAAAAAATATTTTTTAGGTTTTTATGTAAGTAGTAGTTTTTGACATTATTAGAAAGATGTGATTTAAAAGTTATTAAGTAAATAAACATTTATATTTCTATTTTTATGATTTTTTTTTAGGTGAATTTCAAAAATCTTACTTTTGAAAAATTATAAAAAATAGAAATAAAAATGTTTTTCTACTTTAAAACTTATAAATGACATGTGCAAATAGTGTGAAAACAGATACTTAAATAAAATTCTGAATACTAAATACTTTTGTTTTTTTGGGTTTCATACAAAATACAAAATTTCAAAGTGGTTGAGCACCCCCTTGTAGTTGAGATAAAGTTTCGCGAAACTTGGTGTATTTTATCAGCATAATAAGTGTAACAAAATAAGGGGGTGCCCCGTAGGAAAATAAAAAAAAATGTTTTTTGAACCACCATAGTGCCGACCCCACATAACCTGGGATAAGGACAGGAAGAAGAAGTAGGAGTATACGTGTAACTATAAAAAAAATGACCAAAAACCTTATTTATACTTTACTCAGGAACGGGCAGAGAGTGACCCCGGCACGCGCTTACTTGAAGCCTCACGCGGAACGTCCGAACCTCAGCGTAAAGGTCAATGCCACAGTCACTAGAGTGCTGTTCGACGGCAATCAAGCTACCAGCGTGGAATATGTAGACAAGGACGGCGCGATACGCACCGTGCGGGCGAACAAAGAGGTAAGCGCTATTAGTGTTAGCGTGAAGCTGAATGTCAGTCACTAGAGTGCTGTTCGTCGGCAAGCAAGCTACCGGCGTGGAATATGTAGACAAGGGCGGCGCGATACGCACCGTGCGGGCGAATAAAGAGGTAAGCGCTATTAGTGTTAGCGTGAAGCTGAATGTCAGTCACTAGAGTGCTGTCCGACGGCATGTAAGCTACCGGCGTGGAATATGTAGATAAGGACGGCGCGATACGCACCGTGCGGGCAAAGAAAGAGGTAAGCGCTATTAGTGTTAGCGTGAAGCTGAATGTCAGTCACTAGTGTGCTGTTCGTCGGCAAGCAAGCTACCGGCGTGGAATATGTAGACAAGGGCGGCGCGATACGCACCGTGCGGACGACTCATAGTGATGTGCCGACTATTGATTTGGCCGACTAGCCGACTAGCCGACTAATCGGCGCTCGAATGGCCGATTAGTCGGCCGACTAGTCGGCTAGTCGGCCAGATCATTGGTTTCGTATCGTTCAGGTGAAAAACAATAGTTTTACTCCTTTGGTTGCGCTATTTTATTATATTAGCTTGGTGTTCTCTACAGCTTCAAGGACCTATCACAAAAATTCTCGTTCAATTCCTGTCTTTCTTTTATTTTGCGATCCTGAGCAGATCGTCAGTACAGCTTGTAGGAGGTATTTCCAAGGCTCTATTTCCCGTACGTAGTCGCCAGTTAAGAACCTATCCCCTGTGGTCAGCGTCTTTACGATCAACGTGCCCTGTTTAAGTCTCTAAATTTTGCAATAACATTAATAGTTCGCCATAGCTCCACCATAAAAAAAAACAAATCCATACTATCCATACTAATATTATGAAGGCGAAAGTGTGTCTGTCAGTCTGTTACCTCTTCACCTTAAGCCGCTAAACCGATTTAGTTGAAATTTAGTATAGAGATCGGAAATCATCCCTGAAGAGTGCAAAGGGGGGTGGAATTGAAAGAGTTAATGAAATGCCTAATAATTGAAGTAAGCAATGCGCGAATTGAATGATTGCTATTAGCATTATCCAGGCGCTATACCTACGAGTACTTTGGCTTTTGTCACTAATTCCACGCAGACAAAGTCGCGGGCTAAAGCTAGTACTGAATAATAATAAAATTATTTAACTATCGAACTTGCCCATGGAATTACACGAGAATTAGTAGAGATCGACCTGTAGAGGAAAACACCATCCCACCAACATACCATAACGATCAAACGGTCAATTATATGAACAAAAGTTTTCGTATGCACCCTGAATAGGTAAATATATATTTTAGTAAAATAGACATAAAACATATGGTAAATATTGACTGTTGATTTCTTTTTTTTCTGTTTTTTTTTTTTGCACTAATAAAGTGCCGACTAATCGGCCATTTTTGCCGACTAGTCGCCGACTAATCGCCGACTACAAATGTGGCCGGATAGTCGGCGACTAGTCGGTACATCCCTAAGAGGTAAGCGCTATTAGTGTTAGCGTGAAGCTGAATGTCAGTCACTAGAGTGCTGTCCGACGGCATGCAAGCTACCGGCGTGGAATATGTAGATAAGGACGGCGCGATACGCACCGTGCGGGCAAAGAAAGAGGTAAGCGCTATTAGTGTTAGCGTGAAGCTGAATGTCAGTCACTAGAGTGCTGTCCGACGGCAAGCAAGGTACCGGCGTGGAATTTGTACGCACCGTGCGGGCGAAGAAAGAGGTAAGCGCTATTAGTGTTACGCACCAACCTCAGCGTGAAGGTGAATGGCCGAGTCACTAGAGTGCTGTTCGTCGGCAAGCAAGCTACCGGCGAGGAATATCTAGACTAGGACGGCGCGATACGCACCGTGCGGGCGAAGAAAGAGGTAACCAGTGATTTTTTATTTCCAAAGGTTAGAGTTAGCTCAGTTTCGATCAGGGTGCTAGTTGAGGGCTAACGAGCTACCTACTGATATGAAAACGAACATAATCTGTGTTGTGTAGATCTCTAAACTTCAAAATCATACGGTGGTCGTAGATTCATTGATTATATTATGTAGATGTGTGAGGGCCACCCCACACTAGCGTCTTTTGAGCGTCGGCGTCTAGTCAGCGCTATGGAAAATGGCGTCGCTGCGCAGTTGCGTCAACGTTACGTCGAGCAGCAGCCATAGACTACTAGCCGCCGACGTTCAAAAGACGCTAGTGTGGGGGGCCCTAAAGCGACATTAAGATTAGCTGTCAAATTAGAAGCGCGAACTTTACGCGAACTTGTCTTAGATTTTAGGGCCATCCCACACTATTAGCGTCTTTTGAGCGTCGGCGTCTTTAGCGCTATAACGTACAGCTTATCATACTACAACATAGATACAAACAACTACTATTTGTATGTTATCTACCTTTAAATTAGCCTAGACCTAGATAAAGGATGTTGATTTCCTGTTGCTTCAAGTTCATTAGGCCAATAAGGCTAGGCGTAAGACAGCCAAATTATTTGATATAGGTAACTTTAGGGGAAAATCAGTTGAAAGGTCAGATGGCGCTTTCGGAAAAACTACGTAGGCACACGTCATTTTCGGGATTAGTTGTCAAGCGGACCCCAGGCTCCCACGAGCCGTGGCAAAATGCCGGGATAACGCGAGAAAGAAAAAGAAAAAGACAACTTTTGTGAAAAAGTCTCCGCATAATTTATGGACCGTAAATCGACACCTACTTCAGCTGTCAAAGTTGTCAAAGTTGTCAAAGTCTATTTGCGCCTAAGATGGTCCTTAATTATTTTTCTTATTTTTAATATGAGCTTTCAGTTTGGTCCAATGGTACCTACTCGGACATGGAAGCAATACTTGAAATTTGGAAAGCAGGCTCGCTTAAGAACCGGGCCATTTTAAGCGCATGTAGAGTCAAGTGTAAAAATATGGGTGTAGACAATTTATTCAAAAATATGTCCCATAGTTCATAATTCACTGACATAAGAGCTATGGGACATATTTTTGAGATGATTTGTGCATCCATATTTTTACACTTGACTGTACCTTAGTCGAAAGCGCCATCTACTATTAGGTTACAGCCTTTTCCATTAATTAAGCTATAATTACCATAAGATATCTTTCGTATATTCCAGATCATCCTCAGCGCAGGCGCCCTAAACTCTCCTCACATCCTACTCCACTCCGGCATCGGTCCCCGAGAAACGTTGGAAAAGTTCAACATCCCAGTAATAGCCGACCTGCCCGCGGGCAAGAACCTGCGGAACCACTACGGCATGGCGCTGTTCTTCACGTTCACGAAGCTGAATAACACGAGGATCTTGGACTGGAACGCGTTGACGGAGTATCTGCTGGAGTTGAATGGGCCGATGACGTCCACTGGGATTACACAGGTACATATTTAGCGTACCTACTGATAGACCGGGAGATAGTGACACATTTTACTGGGTCATTTGTACCAGTATGGCGGTTCGTCAGGGGTCTAAGCATGTAATGAAGGAAAGAAAAATGATGGTCATAGCGCTGGTACCGGCGGCCCAATCGCGTGGGCGTTAGTCGAACGCGTCGGATAAAATACGAGTGTCGAACGATTTGTTCCACAAAAATCCTCGTATTTTCCGATAGTCCATAAAAAAGAAGTAGGCGGTAGCGTAATGCCATACTTCTCCGGTGTGACTTACAGCCCGCCATACTGAGGCGAACACATTAATTAAAAAAAACAATTCAACCATTTGTGCCAAGCTAATTTTTGCACAGGTGATCATCGTCGAGCAGCCATTCATGGACATCACCATGCCATACTCTTCGGACGGTTCCAAATGGCCGCCATACCGCCGCAAGGGAGTTAATTTTTTTTTTGTTAAACGATTTGTACCAGTATTGCATTTAAATTTTTGGAAAGTATTTGATAAAATGTGACCGTTATTATAATTGCCATACTTATAGTAGGGGGATAAAGTGCTGCCATACTTGAAAAACTTATTTAATCGACACGTTTCAAAAATACGACTATGTATACGTAAAATAATTTTTTACAGCATGGCATCATCATATTCTGTTTGTTTGGATACAATTGTACCTAAAAAAATATATTTCAGATTATAACTACGGGGCGGACGACTGTGAGACTTAAGCCAAGACTTAAAACAAAAAACAATTTTTTGACGATTTGTACCAGTATGGCATTTGAATTTTTGGAAATTATATGATGCAATGTGACCATTATTATATTTGCCATACTTCTAATAGGGGGAAAAAGGGGCACCATACTTGAAATAAAAAAAAAAATATTGTACACATTTGCCACCTCCTACAGGTATGGCATTATGAGATTTCCATTTATGATCACACAGTAAGTCTTGAAAAAAAATTACAAGATGGTACAAATCGTTTAGCAATAAAAAAAAATTAACTCCTTTGCGGCGGTATGGCGGCCATTTGGAACCATCCGAAAAGTATGGCATGGTGATGTCCATGAATGGCTGCTCGACGATGATCACCTGAGCAAAAATTAGCTTGGCACAAATGATTGAATTGTTTTTTTTTAATTAATGTGTTCGCCTCAGTATGGCGGGCTGTAAGTCACACCGGAGAAGTATGGCATTACGCTACCGTCTACTTCTTTTTTATGGACTATCGAATAATACGAGGATTTTTGTGGAACAAATCGTTCGACACTCGTATTTTATCCGACACGTTCGACTAACGCCCACGCGATTGGGCCGCCGATACCAGCGCTATGACCATCATTTTTCTTTCCTTCATTACATGCTTAGACCCCTGACGAACCGCCATACTGGTACAAATGACCTAGTAAAATGTGTCACTATCTCCCGGTCTATGATGTGACGTCGGAAAGTTTCCAATATTGCGAAATTTCCACATCAATTTCGGAAACATCTCACAATTTTGTGTGGGATCGAAATTTCCGTTCCCAAAACGAAAGTATCCACTTTTTTAAACTTTCTGCAACTTTGCACATCTGTAACTTAGCCTAATAATGTTGGCAACAGCAGGGGCCAAAGTTATCTACTAGGTACCTACCTTGGGATACTCAAACAATGAATTCTTGGCCACTTTGTACTTTGCCACAGTGTCAATATGATGAGATCCCTCACCCCCTGTGATGAGGTACAAATTGGCTGACTTTACCTACCTATTTGACATTTGACTGACTATTTGTATTGCATTGCCCAGTTGACGGGACTGGCGTACTCCTCGCTGGCAGACCGCAGCCGCAAGCAGCCAGACCTGCAGTTCTTCTTCGGTGGCTTCATCGCGGATGAGTCCATAAATGGAGTGATCAATGAAACCGTACCGGACTCTCCGCAAGGACGCGACATCACGTAAGTCAACTACGTAGATTTATTAACCTTAAGTCTCATAAGTAGGTAGATTTTCACCGTTTAATTCATTTTTTCAAGTGTCATCGCGGCTCTACTGTCACCCTACGCCATCGGAAACCTTACTCTAAACTCCTCGGATCCCCTGGACCCGCCGCTATTCTACCCTGGCTACTTCGAGGACGCCAGAGACTTGGTCATGCTCGGGGATGGAGCCAGATACATTCAGAGAATTTTTAACACCACAGTAAGTTTAGTTAGGACCCGGGTATGTCCTTAAACTACGTCCAAGACCACCGGTGGACGGGCAGCAGCGTCCCTCAAATTCGGTGTACTCGACTGCGATCGCCAACCCGCCTGCCAAGCGTGGCGATTATGGCATTCACCCCCCATCATGATGAGCATAATAAAACCACGGCCCCGAGGTTCCGGCGACCCCCGGTGCTCTGGCTATGGTAGCGGTCAGGGCATTAGCGGGGTCAGGGGTGCTAAGAATCTCCGGCAAAGATCCGGCTACCCGCTCCAACGACGACTGGCCCTGGTAACACACAACATACGCACTATGAGGACTGACGAAAAGATCTGCGACCTGGAAGAGGAACTGAGCAGGTTACACTGGGACATTGTAGGGTTATGCGAAGTCCGTAGAGAGGGGGAGGACACGACAACCCTGAAGTCTGGTAACTTGCTCTACCACCGGGAGGGCGACCAACAGTCCCAAGGTGGTGTCGGGTTTCTCGTTCACAAGTCCCTCGTAAACAACATAATAACCATCGACAGTGTGTCGAGCAGGGTGGTATACCTAATACTCAGAATATCCAAAAGATATTCGCTGAAGGTCATTCAGGTATACGCACCGACCTCGTCACACTCCGATGATGAAGTAGAAGCTATGTATGAGGACGTAAGTAGGGCCAAACATACTTCTAAAACCTACTTTACTGTTGTTATGGGGGACTTCAACGCAAAGTTGGGCAAGAGAAGCGGGGATGAGTTGAGAGTGGGGCAATTTGGGTATGGGCAACGGAACCCTAGGGGTCAGAGGCTGGCCGACTTTCTGGAGAGAGAGGAACTCTTCATGATGAACTCTTTCTTCCAGAAGCCGCCTCACAGGAAATGGACCTGGATGAGTCCTGACGGTTCCACGAGAAACGAGATAGACTTCATCATGACCGACAAGAAACGGATATTCAGTGATGTCTCTGTGATCAACAGGGTAAAGACCGGTAGTGATCACCGAATCGTAAGAGGCACACTGAATATCAATATTAAACTTGAAAGGTCCAACCTGATGAAGTCTACGCTCCGACCTACTCGAGCCCATGTTCAAAACCCCGAAAGCTTTCAACTCGAGCTCTCTAACCTCTTTGCTTGCCTAGAGAACTTGGCTTCAGTGGACGAAATCAACGACGGGCTAGTGGAAACTGTCCACACAGTAGGGTCTAAGTTTTTTTAGACCCCGCCGTAAAGATAGACCTCAGAAATTGACCGAGCAAACCTTAAACCTCATGGCTGAACGACGCTCGCTACAGTTGCAGTCTCCCGATGACGCGGAGTCATATAGACAGCTCAATAGACGTATATCTAAGTCCTTGCGACATGATCTACGTCTCTTTAATACTAACCGTATTAAAGAGACTATTGAGCGAAACCAAGGCTCCAAAGTGTTCGCAAAGGACAAGTCTATTGGGCAAAGCCAGCTGACAAAGCTGAAACGGGAAGATGGCAGCATAGCGTCGAGCAAAGCGGAGGTTTTAGGTGAGATCGAGAGGTTCTATGGACAGTTATACACTTCGATCGCAAAGCCCGTTGACAGCTTGGTAGGAGATCCAAGAGCCAAGCTGTCCCGACGTTATACCGAAGATATCCCGGACATCAGTCTGTACGAGATTAGGATGGCCCTGAAGCAGCTTAAGAACAACAAGGCGCCGGGCAAAGACGGAATCACTTCAGAGCTTCTGAGAGCGGGTGGAACACCGGTACTTAAAGTCCTCCAGAAGCTCTTTAATTCCGTCTTGTCCGAGGGCATAACGCCTGAAACATGGAATAGAGGCGAGGTGGTGCTGTTCTTCAAAAAAGGTGATAACAACCTATTGAAGAACTACAGACCCATCACGCTTCTGAGCCATGTCTATAAGCTGTTTTCAAGGGTCATTACGAACCGTCTCGAACACAGACTTGATGACTTCCAGCCTCCCGAACAAGCTGGTTTCCGAAAAGGCTATAGTACCATAGACCACATCCATACGCTGCGGCAAGTTATACAGAAGACCGAAGAGTATAACTTGCCATTATGCTTAGCGTTTGTGGACTATGAGAAAGCCTTCGATTCGGTGGAAACATGGGCGGTGCTTGAGTCTCTTCAGCGATGCAATATTGACTATCGGTACATCGAAGTGTTGAAGTGTTTGTATAGTAACGCCACCATGTCGGTCCGAGTACAGGAGCAGAGCACGAGGGCGATTCCATTGCGAAGAGGCGTAAGGCAGGGAGACGTTATCTCTCCGAAACTGTTTACTGCCGTAATGGAAGACGCCTTCAAGCTCCTGGAATGGGAAGGACTTGGCATCAACATCAACGGCGAATACATCACTCACCTTCGGTTTGCCGACGATATCGTAGTCATGGCAAAGTCGATGGAGGAACTCAGCATGCTGCTCGATGACCTCAACCGTGTTTCACAACTGGTGGGCTTGAAAATGAACATGGACAAGACGAAACTTATGTCAAATGCCAATGTTGTGCCCATCCCAGTCTCTGTTGGGAACTCGGTACCCGAAGTTGTTGACTCGTACATCTACCTAGGACAAGTAGTCCAATTAGGTAGGTCCAACTTCGGGAAACTACGTAATGTCTTTTCGTCCGACATACCTCAGTGCCTCAAGACGAAAGTCTTTAATCAATGTGTGTTACCAGTGATGACTTACGGCTCCGAAACGTGGTCTTTCACTATCGGCCTCATCTCAAAACTCAAAGTCGCTCAACGAGCTATGGAGAGGGCTATGCTCGGAGTTTCTCTACGTGATCGAATCAGAAATGAGGAGATCCGTAGACGAACTAAAGTCACCGACATAGCCCACCGGATTAGCAAGCTGAAGTGGCAATGGGCAGGCCACATTGCACGCAGAGAAGATGGCCGATGGGGTCGAAAAGTGCTCGAGTGGAGACCACGGACTAGCAAGCGCAGCGTAGGACGTCCACCCACAAGATGGACAGACGATCTTGTTAAGGTCGCCGGAAGACGCTGGATGCGGGTCGCTTCCAACCGGCACGTATGGAGGTCCAAGGGGGAGGCCTATGTTCAGCAGTGGACGTCTTATGGCTGAGATGATGATGATGATGAAGTTTAGTTATGTCAATTTGGTGCTTCAGGCCAGCTGGTTAACACCAATTTTCTTTTACTTAAAGTTCAGTTTATAATTTCAAATTAAATAAGGTACCTGTGGTAGATACAGATCATTTAGCAGCAAGACCGACGCAGAGACTCTTAACAGTCATTAATGATGAATTCCGAGTGTAACTATTATTAAAAATCGTCGGTACACATGTCATGGATTGAAAGGCGTCATGTGAAGGACTGAAAGCTCGTTGTCCTGAGTAGGAATCTATTAGTTTACTCTGTTAACTCCCAATTAAGGAGAACGATTTGTCTTGACATCGCAAAGGCCATAGTCGCTTTTCCATAGTAAGTTGGCCTTTAAATCAATTTGATTCGGGTTTTTTTGTGAGTACCTTTTATGGTGAAGGATATTTTTGCTGAGTATCAACATCCCACTAGTGACAGTTTTTGACTTATGATATTATAATTTTTTTTCTTTAATGTATTGTTTTTCGGGATGTATTCAAGCGATTTGCTTAAATTTTTTAAATAGTGTTCTTTATTTAGGTATGCATCGATACTCAAGAAACGAATACCAGTTGTCATATAAAAAAACAGAAAAAAGTAAAAAAAAAATAAAACGTTTATTTTATGTCGTGGTGAAGTAGTGACACCTCTAAATTTTTTTCTAGTTGTAGGCCAGAAATTGGCCTACTACTTGCCTAAATAACAAAATTTTCCAAACGGTACTTCCTGTCAAAAATTAGCAATGTGTGTGGTCAAGTTCTGTACTCAATCGGTGTTTTTCAATGTAGTATACAAACTCTTCGATTATGTTTGCGTTTTCTTATCAGGTTGTCGTATTTAAGAGTAAAATGCCAATAACAATTTAATGTTTGTATACTAGAGACACCGGGGTTTGTGTTTGTGTCTAATATCTCTATTTAAGATATTATTTTCTTTTATTAATTTTGTATCTTACCTTCGCTTCCACCTCCACTCCAACTTGAAGGTTCGAGAAGTTATAGAAGTTGTAGAAGTTGGAGAAGTTGAAGAAGGAAAAGTTGAAGAAGTTGGAGATGTTGAAGAAGTTGGATAAGTCGAAGTTGGAGAAGTCGAAGTTGAAGAACTTGAAATAGTTGGAGAATTTGAAGTTGAAGGAGTTGGATATTTTGAAGAAGTTTACGAAGATAAAGAGGTTGGAGATTTTAAAAAGTTGTAAGTTGGAAAAGTTAAAGAAGTTGAAGAAGTTGAATAGGTTGGAGAAGTTTAAGTTGAAGTAGTTGAAGTTGACTAAGATGAAGAAGTTGCAGAAGTCGAAGAAAGTTAGGAAGATAAAGAAGTTGGAGTAGTTGAAGTTGAAGAAGTTAGGGAAGTTGAAGACGTAGAAGTTGAAGAAGTTGAAAAGATTGGAGAAGATGAAGTTGAAGTAGGAGAAGTTGAAGTTAGAGAAGTTGAAGTTGAAGAATTTGGGGAAGTTGAAGTTGAAGAAGTTGAACCTTAACTTAATAGACGAAAGTTCAGAATAGATCGTGAAAATTACTTACTTTGTTCTTGCACCAGATTCTATTACATCTCTGTTTAGCCCTATGGTTGACTGGTAGAGAATGCCTTATGCATTAAGTCCGCCATTTGTACATTTTATTTGTATTTTGTGCAAATAATGTTTAAATAAATATATACCTACAAAAATTTGTACCTGGTGAGATGTCGGGTCTCGGAGAGACATTTCTAGAACAGTCCAGAACATTCGAGAGTATTCGAGAGCATTTCAGAACATTTGGGAAGGTTTCGAATATTCGAGAACATTATAGATCATTGTGGAATATTCTGGATCATTCGAAGCTGTCTCAGGTCTCGGTGGCTAGACATTACTAGAACAGTCCAGACCATTCGAGAGTATTCGAGAGCATTCCACAGCATTTCTGAACATTCTGGAATGTTGTCGAATATTCGAGAACATTCTAGATCATTGTGGAACATTCCAGAACACTTTCGAATGTTGTGAAATATTCTGGAACATTCGAAGCTGTGTCGGGTATAGGAGGCTAGACATTTCTCGAATAGTCCAGACCATTCGAAAGTATTCGAGAGTATTCCACAGCATTTCTGAACATCCTGGAAGGTTGTTGAATATTTGAGGACATTCTAGATCATTATGAAGCATTCCAAAATAAATTCGAATGTATACCAAATTTCAACCAAATCGGTTCAGCGGTTATTAGAATAAGAATAAGAATAAGAATAATATTTATTTCTTTAACATTATCCAAAATTATAACATTCATAATACACTTAAATAGAACTTAACTAATGTAAATATACAAATATGTTTTTTAAAAAGTAAACAGTGATGTTTACTTAACATTAAATATAAAATCTTCTATGCAAGCAATATTTGTATCTGGCTCGAACATATTTTACATCAATACCTAAACTAAGTATATAATACTTGTATCTTAGGTATTTCGTGTTAGTAGGCCAATTTAGTGTAACTTATTGGGCAAAAACAATTAAGATTATATTAGTACGTGACAAAAACGTATGTAGGTAGGTACTTAAATAACTTTGTAGGTCAAGCAATGAGCAAGACAACTAAATGCTAACCTAAGTATAATAGCAGAATGATTATTTATAACAAACAATAGGTAGGTAAAGTGAGTGGACTATGTTAATACAAATGGCAACTGGTGACATAACTATTTTTATGGAAAGAGTGACTTAATTATACTACGAGTATTTTGATAACTCTTGCTATACATAGCGCTCTAGGCACCCTCATAGTCTATAGAACTTAAATATCTAGTTTGCGCATTTTTCCTCGCTGGGCACTGCTCGTCTCCGGTTTTATGGTTGGACGGTTTCTTAAAGCGCTGACATGTAGCACATTTGGAAGGCTCGCTCCTTGTACACTCCTTGATGATGTGCCCTGATGATCCGCAATGTCCACATGTGGGCACTGTATCTCTGCAGAACTTAGCCGAATGTCCATATTGCTGACAGAAATAGCATAAGGTCAGAAGAGTAAAGTCTCGTACAGGGCAGGAAGACCAATTTATATATACACGCTGTTGTTGTATAAGCATTCTTCTGAGTTCGGCCGTACATTCCAAAATATAGTTGCAGGTAGAGCTGTCCTTCTTGCCTGATTTGTGACTGAGTTTGACTGAGTTCATAAATACCTCTCTGGAGAAATTAGGTTGCAGGTCTAATATGTTCTGTTCGAATATACAGTCAAACACATCTTTTTCGGGCATGTTTGTCGGTATCCCCAGCAGGATTATCTTGGGTCTCCGTTTGGCAGTGTCTTCTAGTTTAAGTCCTGATTGTTGGAGCTGTTGGGACGCTTTGAGCTTTTCGAGGTCGTCCTTTCTATCTGTGCTAATTATGACACCACCATTTTTCGTCTTCCTCATACCGCGAACATGTAGTTTAAGGGCTTCGGGCTTGATTAGGTTTTGGACCAGTTTTTTAGTATCCTCACTGGATTTCTCCTTATCGGCGGGGTAAATTGCGATGCTACTGGTTTTGGTGGGCACAACAGTGGACGTTTTTCCGGTTCTGACCATATCGGCGAAGGATTGGTTTACTTCGGTAGTTTTGGGTGCTGCTTGTAGGTACTGCTTAAGTTCATGAAGTTGGGTGCTATAGTCTCTTTGCTGGGTTAAGTTCTTCACTTTAGCATGACACAGTAAATAATTCATCTTGGCCGACTGGTATTGAACGGCTAGCTGCGAGACTCCACCCATGACGCTCTTTGTTAGGTTGTTAATCCTCAATTTTTGGTCCGTGTTCAATTTACCTTCACTCGAAATTGTGCAAATTTCATTGAGGCGCATTTCAATTTGGGTCAACCATCCTTGAATTTCAGCTGTTGACACCGTATCTGGCATGTCCGATGGTGCTGACGCTACAGGTGTTCCTTGGGCAGTTTCCATGTCTACAGTATTTTTTTCTGAAGGCGGTGGGGTCCGTAAAGTCCGTGAACTTCTATTAAAGGCGTCTTGACCACTCATCGCGGCGTTGAAAAATTGTACTCATTTCCAACAATCAGTATTACTCACGCAATAGTTCCCCATACAAACTTCCACCCCCTTTTTCACCCCCTTAAAGAGGAATTTTTGGGATAACAATTACCCTATGTCCTTCCCCAGGGCGCAAACTATCTTTATAACAAATTTCAACCAAACCGCGCTAGACGCGGTGCTACACCGCGCGGGCGGGACAGTTCCTATCGACAAAGTTTGTTATGCAGTTGTTGTTCATTCCCCATTCAAAATTCCACCCCCATAAGGGATGAATTCTGGGATAAAAACTATCCTATGTCCTTTCTCGGGACTCAAACAATCTCTATACCATATTCCAACGAAATCGGTTCAGCAGTTTAAGCGTGAAGAGGTAACAGACAGACAGACAGACATCCTTTTATAATATTAAATATAATTATAGTAATTATATAGTATGGAGTATGGATTAATTTCCAAGTAAGTAAGCTAGTAAGTAGCCAGCATTATGGGCACCCTTCCGCAGGGATCGGATCTGGGGGACTATTTGTGTTAGTTGTTATTTAGTTTTTATTAAATTGTAATTTAGTTTTTATTTATTTTGTAATTTATTTTATAAGGTGAATTTTAGATCTATCAATGTGTTAATGTATTTGTTTTTGTATTTTGTGGTTTTATTTTTTAAATAAATATCTTTACATGTTTATTTCTAAGCATTCATTTAAAACTTACACATGTCTCCGGAGGTAGGTATATTTACTTATAAATATACCTACCTCCGTATCCGATACGTATCCATTTTCCACAGGTTTACATTTATAAGTACACATTCGTTCTTCACAGGTCCTTAGAGAGAAGTTCGGCGTAGAGGTAAACAGCCGCTATACCTCCCAGTGTACCTCAGAGACGTGGTCGGCCGAATGGGTGGAATGCATGGCGCGGGTGCAAACCGACCCGCAGAACCACCAGATTGGTACGGCGGCCATTGGTACCGTGGTCGATACGCAGCTCAGAGTCAATCAAGTCACAGGTAGATGATTGAAATTGGTTTTATCTAACTTAAATTATCAGGCAGAACATATACTTTTATCAAACAAAAGTTACCTCCACCAAATTAGACAGTGTCATGTGAGTTTTGGTTCAAAGCCTTATCGAGCAACTATGACAATCTTTAGGTACCTACCGATTATCAGTTATAGTTCGTTTTTTTAGCATTAGGAAAAGACTACGCGATCTTGAGGCGTCTCATAATAGGGGATATTACTGCAATGTTCTGCCGCCAGAGTGCAGCACTACCGACTCAGTAAATTCATAGACTAACTTATACATACTGTGCCTTAAACTGTTTTTTGACAAGTTTTCACAGGCAATAAAATATGACATTGATGCATCAAGGCGATTTGTTAACAAGGGCCTACCGGTAAACGCGAAAATCGAAATTTAGTTATCTGCCTCTTTATCGCTTGAATATGCAAGAGTGATAGAGAGATAACGAAATTTCTATTTTCTTGTTTCGCGGTAGGCCATGTGATTGACGTTTCGAGCAACACCGGCTTCCGACACATCGGAAGGGAGGGGCCCAAGCGATATCTCACCGTACAAATCTTTCTGCCATTTTTCGCGGGGGGAAAGGTGCACACAGTCGCACTTCTCACACACTTACATACAAAATCCAATCTGTAATGACGACACAAATACATAGAAAATGACACACGTCAAAGACAAATCTTGCAAACCTCGATCTCTTTTTGTGTACGGACGTGTGACAAGTGTCACAACACGCACACTAACATATTTTCGTTGAAGTATGTTATTGTATTCTGAGAGATGAGAAGTCGGATTTGTCGCTCAACCGATCCGCAATTTGTACTGAGCGAGCAAAATCGATAAATCCAATAATTACATGAGACTAAAATATAATAATTGTGTTTGAATGTAATTAAACGTATGATATGTAAAAAAAAATATTACAAGTGAAATGTAACACTTTCTTTTTGTAAATTTGATGTCCCCGACCTCTTTTTATAACAAAAAACCGAGCAAACAGGCATTTTTGTGCAGCTGTGTTCACGCGCGCGTCTGGACTCGGTCTAGTGAAAAATCCAAGTGCAACTAGTTTTATTACCCGCGCTAGATTAGATTGACGCGCTAATCTTGTACCTCGGCAGAGGGGAAATAGTGCGAATGCCGCCTCCCTTCCGTGTTGCTCGAAGGATTGACGTGACGTGTGATGTGTCAATGTGGTTTGTTTACTGTATGTGCCACAAAGGTGCCACCTACGCAGAGCCTGGCAGAGCTTTGCCTAATATTCCCTATTGAAAAACGCATTTTTTAAATCAGTAACTATTACTTATGAATGCAAAAGAATGTAAATAATCGTATATGATTCATATTCATACTTGTTACATATTTGCAGTGACTTATTTTCAAAAGTGTTTTTCAATAAAGTGGCACGTCAAAATTGTTTACCTACCTTTTTTCTAATGCAAAAAAAAAACAAACTAAGTATAGACTTAGACTAAGCTAAGTTGGCAGCGATTTTGATAGCCCAGACTGTGCTGTGCAGTGTGCTGTTAAATAACACTTGCATTGCATAGTCCGGGCTATCAAAATTGCTGCCAACTTCGCTTGGTAACTCTAACAGTCTTTCCCTTCGCCTCAACTCTCGTGACTACGTGTAATTTACCTACATAAAATTCTTCCGTATAGGTACTAACAACTAATGAATCTTACTCAGGTCTAAGAGTGATCGACGCATCTGTGATGCCAACCCAAGTGTCCGGCAACCCACAAGGACCCGTCATGATGGTGGCCGAACGAGGAGCTGCCTTCATCAAGACGTACTGGGAACAGAACCAGTGCCTATAGTGACTCCGACACACCCTATCTTTCTGACGAAGGAACTGTTTAAACCCATCGTCGATCATTTTCAGCCACTGAATGACAAAGTTAAATCATAAAGTGGAAATTGTATGAATAATGTTTGTAATTACCTAACTAAACTTACGAATCATTTTTAAACAGAACTAAATTTAAACCCGAATTAGTAGAAATTTTTTAATTAACTACTTGTTATGTTATGTAATAATATATTACTTATGTGTTTCTTCCTCTTTTTTTGTTATTTCTTTTTGCCATGAATAAACTATTTATATTGTATTTCTATTTCTAAAATCCCAGCTTACTCCGTAGTCGGAGTTAGGCGGGATAGGAATTGAGTGAGATGGGACAATTGATAGAATTGACACATATTACAATAGCTTGACTTCTCAAGAGAAGATACCATCCCTCCTCACCCCATTCATAACCCAACTGCCCTTGTAATCCCTACTCACCCCATTTTACGGTACCCATATATTTATTATATTCGTGCAACGTTTTCCAACGAGATTGACCAATCGTGTGAAAGACTACCCATCGGGTGAAGCGGTGGAGGCAGATCATCCGCTCCAGATACAAGCTTGATGCTGAAAATAAATGTCATATACTAAGAAAAAGGCACCAAGTGTGTATATATTATGTAGTAGTGTTTTTCTACTTGATAAAAACAAATTAAAATATTTTTCTGAAAAATAATTTAATTTGTTCAAATACTTTTCTACTACAATCCTCAGATATGAGGGACCGGGTAGAGAGAGATATTTGTAGTCGTAATTACGCCCGGTATCATTCGAGTTCTTGGCTAACAAGAAACGAGTAGCGATGAGACTGGGATCTTTCAGGGGACAGTTTTTATAATAATGTGTTTCATCACACTTGCGATGAAAAAACAATCTCTAAATTTTAAGCGAAATAATTATGGGAAGTAATTAAATGATCAGCCCATGGGCATGTAGCCAGTAACCGGCTTCCCGGGTTGCGACCGCCAAACGCCTCGCGCGATCTGGACCTGTCCAGTTGTTTAGGAGAGTATTGTAAATTAAATCACAGTAAATATTATCCCAACGCTTTTGTGAATTTGGGTTGTCTGGAAATTGTTTGCCTGAGCAAGCAATTTTAAAAGCATTTTTGGGGTCCTCAAAGCCCGCAATCTCACAATTTGTGGGCAAATTCCTTAAGATATTTCCTACTAGCTGTGCCCGCGGCTCCGCCCGCGTGGAATACGGTCTGTGTCAGTAAGCGGCTAATTTCTAAGCCTAATTTCTCTCCCTCTCCCCTGGAGGCGGAACTTGAAGTAAAGTTGACAGATGGATATGCTAGAGGACTGTAGTCCAGATAAAATATTTTACAATTAGGTACCACTAAATAAAACTACACTCCAAAATCAATAGTTTTTTTCGCCCTTATTCAAATTTTACACGTGATTTAAACGACAGAGTAGTAGATGTATATCGGACGATATAGTAAGGTATACGCGCGCGAGCGAAAGCGAAGCGGCCTGCCTGGCTAGAGCGCCACCCACTCACCGTGGTCTTCTTCATACTCCTGAGGAAGATCACGCGCCCCTTGTAACCTCAATGCGTTGCGAGACTTTCGCGAATGATTCGATTTTTTTCGGGAAGGCATGATAAAGCGTATAAAATGCGAGTCCCAAATCATTTCACTCCGCAAACGACTAGTGCCGGATTAAGATATTTTGATGCCCTAAGCATTTCTAGACCATGGTGCCCCCTCTCCCTAGGGTCATCGAGATTAATTGAATTTTTTTGGTAAGTTGAGTGACGTTCATTGCCGCATTACAGCTGAGAATGGAAATCAGTCACATAATTTTATCATGAATATTATTGACAGTGCTGCAGGAGTAACGTTGCAACAGAGTAATGCTGCTGCAGTCGCTATATCTTAGAAAGTTATTAATAATGCGAGCGAAGCGAGCGCGAAAAATTTTCGATATAAAAACGGAATTTGATAGACAGTTGTACATTTCTACTTTTAGTATGGAAATCAGGGTCATCATTTTATCACGAAAATTGACAGTGCTGCAGCAGTAACATTACAACAAAGTAATGCTGCTGCAGTCGCCACCCGAATGCCACCTTTATCATTTATCTTATAATATAATTGTAAATGCGAGCGAAGCGAGCGCGAAAATATTTCGATATATAAAACGCAATTTGATAGACAGTTGTACATTTTTACTTTTAGTCCCAACCAGGCGCAAATCCAGGATTTCATACAGAGAAGGGATGGGACAGTTTTCTATCAGCCTAGCTTCGCATAGGGCTCGATATTTAAGGGTCTCAGCGAGGTTATTTTCATACAGAAAAGATGCAAGAAAGCAGAGCTTGGAATTGACCAAGTGAATGTGAAGTGTGAGCAAGGCAGAAGGCCCAGCTGCGTAAGAGGAAAGCTTGGATTTGGATCCACGCCCAAGTGTAATTAAGGCAGAAGATCAACTTTTCCATTAGGCAGAAGACCTCGCATAAGACCTTACGCCGAACTGCAAAAGAGTGGCTTGAAATCGAATCTATGCATGTAATCACGACTCTTCTACTGCTCGCTCTTTGGCTTCACTCGAAAGCGCTACTTGCTTGCTTTTAGTTTTCGGCTTTCACGGGGCCCCTTATAACACTTTGACAGTTAGATCTCAGGATCGCGGCTAAGGAGCAACTCGGCTTGGCCGACAAATCTGGCGTGCAAGAGAGCAAAATTCGTTATAAAATCGGTAACCTATGTCGAAAAAATCGGCTGGCCGCAAGCCCGACAGCAAGATTTTTTTCCATGACTTTAAGGGCCTCCGCGTAAGGTCAAATCGAAATCCTACGTTGGAGATAGATGTTCTTACGTACCCTCACTCTCTTACTTGATCCCTACGATCCTTCGTTATTAGATGGGTACTTGTACACGTATAAAAGTTTCATGTAGGTACCTACTCCACGACGACTGCAATGCTGATGCAGCCTGCGCGTTTTTTTGCCTACGGTTTTGGTGCCCCCTAGACGTGGTGCCCTAAGCAAGTGCTTATTTTGCTTAAAAGGGTTAATCCAGCACTGCAAATGACAGAGGTCAATTCTTTTTTTTTTCAAAGTATCCACCTTCGTGACCATTATTAAGGAGGCGATACCTACGTATGAATATGGATTTGATATGGGTGCGATATAATTACGATTAGGTATAATGTGCGTGGCAGTCCCAACAGCATCCTTCGCATGATAGCGGATAGGGTTAACTGTCCCTACTTGTTACACTGTGAGGGATTGCATTCGCCCATCAGTGTTGTTTTGTTTTAAAAAACCCTGTACCTACTAACCCCTTACTTTGTAAGCATTACTAATAAAAATTGTGTCCATGTGTTACACGTAATAAATAAATATTCATTCATTCATTCATTCATTCATTCATTCATTCATTCATAATTCATGATGGAGAAAATTTATAATTTTAAATAATTATGCAATTATACGCGTGTTGATATGTGTGTTTAGTTTACCACTACGTAACTATGTAAACTCATTTTTAGTTTTCTTGATTACTTAATGTTTACTCAGTTCGCCAAAAGATGGCACTGTGCAATGAGGGGCAATTAATTTACTGTCGTTTAATTTTGTTGTATTATTATTTTATTAAATCAACATAATTATTCAATTATTTTTGTTGATATCCGTAACCCCTCTTCTAAACTTAGAGTTAATTTGGCAAAATCTGTCCTCGGTGGCTTATTCATGTCACAACGTATTAAATTCAGCGCCATATGTTAGTTTACCAGGGTACTCAATAGTGGTAGCACATATTTGAAAAAAGTTTGCCCCTCCTTCCTAAGTAGCGCCATAAGATTCAGGGGCAAACTTAAGTCAATCTAGTGTTGTGGCTACCCCTCCTTTTAGGGGTTGAATTTTTATAACTTATAACCTGGCCGGGATTTTTCTCGACAGATTAGTAAAGTTTTCATCAAAATCCGTTCAGCCGTTTTCACGTGATGCGCGTTCAAATAAACAGACAAACAGATAAACAGACAAACAGACAAAAATTCTAAAAACTTTTGGAACGTGTTCTGTTATCGATTCTAAGTATCCCCAGGCAATTTTTTTTCAAATATCTTCCATGTAAGTACAGACTTTCGACCTTCTTCAGCTTTATTATATGTATAGATGAGACCAGACGTGCTATGAGTGGAAGCCAAACAGGCTGGGGAAGCCACACTGGAAATTATGCCTCTGCAGTATATGCCTCTGTTCAAGTCGTTGGGAATACTCAAGCTTCCCTCGCTTCTATTAATGCAAATGGCAATAAATACACGTGATGAAGTAGACTCCAATCCAATCATCGAAGCCCCGCGTAGGTACGCAACGCACAGCGCGCGCGCGGGAATGCTGCCACTCGCGTCGCACAGACTCGCGAAAACCAAAAAGCTAAGTCATGGTAATGCCTCATGTAATGGATCGAAAAGTGTACAATTGCCTTCCGCGTGAAATTGTTACTGCAAAAAGTGCGTCAATGTTCAAAACTAAACTTAAACACTGGCTCCTCGAGCAGACGTTCTATGACCACAAAGAGCTATTTATAAGTAAACATATGTCATAGAATAAGAATAATATTATGTAATACCAAAGAGAAGAGATAGTATAGAGGGCTATTGCCATAGTAAATTTTGTAGTCACGGTACATTTACTGCCATCGACACACGATTAAAACTTAAAATAAAATTGAAAATGTATAAATTAATCAAAATATGTATACGGATAAATGATTTTTAATTTTTATTGTTTCATACTGACCCATGTTCTTTCACTGATATGTGTTAAAATTGTTAAATATCAAACGGTGTCGTCAACGCCATCTAGCCGAGAATAGGCCAAAGGTATATGGCGCCATCTATTCGAGAATGACTTTTTCTTGATTTCCGAGGCACGTTTTTTTCTTAGACTTTATTTATCTTATACGGAGTTATATATATATTTGGTAATACCTTCCTACATATTGTAGTACCTATCATATATATAAAATTGAAAAACCAGAACGGGATAAAAAACGAGGGAAGAAGCGAGATGGCGCCTTACAAATTTCTAAAAAAGTTTTTGACACGTTTCTCAAATACGACGCACGTATGATAAGAAAAAACTGTTCTAATCTATTATCTAAGTATGAGAATATAACTAGAGCATACAAACTATCGCTTTCGATGCGTATTTAATTTACAATAAGCAAAATAAATTTTCATAACATTCTTCATTTTACGACTATCGGCTATTTTCGGAAACTCTCGGTTGGTTTCGTTTCGAACTTCAAATAACCAAAATTATGTTTGTTATGTTGGTATGCAGTGATTTCGGCCTTTTTTACTCGAAGTAAAATAAAAAGTGCTGTCACCCTAATAGCATTTTCTTGTAGGGATTTGGTTGGGCCTTTGTTTACGTATTAGTTGGGCAGCCGTTATATTTGGCCGTACGATTTGCTGGAACCCTCAACGGTGGTGGTTTTGGTTGGGCCGTGGTTGGGCCTATACACATTTGTTTGATGGTTGGTTAATTGTTACATTTGGCCGTACGATTTGCTGGAGGGCCCTCGACAAAGGCCCTCCTGAAGATTCCCAACAGAGGGCCATAAGAGTAATTTTTTCGTTGGGCCTATTTAAATAAATCATACAATTATTCAACGGTGGTGGTTTTGGTTGGGCCGTGGTTGGGCCTATACACATTTGTTTGATGGTTGGTTAATTGTTACATTTGGCCGTACGATTTGCTGGAGGGCCCTCGACAAAGGCCCTCCTGAAGATTCCCAACAGAGGGCCATTAGAGTAATTTTTTCGTTGGGCCTATTTAAATAAATCATACAATTATTCAACGGTTGTGGTTTTGGTTGGGCCGTGGTTGGGCCTATACACATTTGTTTGATGGTTGGTTAATTGTTACATTTGGCCGTATGGCTTGCTGTAGGGCCAACTGCAAAAAAAATAAAAAAGGGCAATTTTGTCGTTGTGCTTCTGTTTGCAAATTCAACAATTACCCAACGGCAAGTCAGGTAGGTCGGTAGGTAGTCGTGCACCAGGTTGGAGGCCCAACACAGCTTGTCCCACAAAGGGCCAACATTGTAACTTTAACGTTGGGTCTTGTGTAGGATTCTTACAATACTACCATAGGTAAATCGTTGTGTAATTTATAGTGGGCCTACCCATATAACCATTCCAGTCGCAGAATCACAAAGTGGTAACTAAATGTCAGATGTGTCGTAACAGAGTCCACACAATGTGTCTAGAATTGTTTCCGCCGTGTCTACACTTTTCCGTAACAAGGTGTCGACACATTTGTGTGCACTTTGCGTGCGGTTTGCGACTAAATCTGACAGCAAATTTGTGACAGCAAATGTCAATATAAAATACCTCTTGAAAACCAAGGTTTGTCAAACTACTATTAGTGTCTCGTGTGCTCGTAATTCTAGTAAGTCATCATGGGCAATGCAAATGATAATAATCGACCGAAACCATATAAACACCCAACACCCGTCAACCTTATACAGAAAAGTTTTTAAAGAAATGCAATAAGCTACTTAGGTCAGGCAACGAATGCTCCAAAAGTTGTAGAGGGTAATGCTCGGAACACAATTTTTGACTCCGTAACTCGGTTTGACAAGTTAGGAGGTGAACATATCAAAAGTCCCCGGCCGTAGCCTTTGAGCGGGGGGGTGAGAGGGGGCTTTGAAGGTCCCATTTTCCGGTTTTTCGATTATATCTCGGAAACTATGCATCTCAGCGACATGGCCACTATACAAAATGAAAGTTAATTTAATTTGTTACAAGTTTATTCGTCAATTTTTTCGATATGTTGAATAGTTTTTGAGATATCCGCTCTTGAAAGTTTATTTAGGGCTCTCAATTTTATCTTGATATATCTATATCAGTGAAGGTGCTAGGCCGTGTTTGGTATCGTTTTCGTATAAATCTGGGGTGCTGAATCCATTTAAGGTATCACATTGACACCATTCCACAAAATGAAAAAAAATCTTTTTAGGGTTCCGTACCTCAAAAGGAAAAACGGAACCCTTATAGGATCACTCGTGCGTCTGTATGTATGTCCGTCTGAATACACAAAATAGTTCTTTACCTATAGATGACAGGAAAACCTATTAGAAATGTGCAGTCAAGCGCGAGTCGGACTTAATGTACGGAACCCTTAATACGCGAGTCCGACTCGCACTTGGCCGGTTTTTTTTAAACTCCTCTTGACGCTTAACCGCTGAACCGATTTCGTTGAAATTTGGTATAGAAATAGTTTGCGTCCCGGAACAGGACATAGGATAGATCTTATAACCAAAATCATCTTTTGAAGGTGTGAAAATTGGCGTGGAAATTTGTACGGGAAATCAATAACCGCTGAACCGATTTATATGAAATTTGGGATGGTCTACATCTTTGATTAAGTTAAAAATGATAAAAAAACATGACTTCAAACCTAAACTTAAACAGTATTAACTTCAAGAAGTCAATTCTGAATTCCCCCCTACACCTCATTTCACACCTTTAAAGGATGATTTTTGAGATAACTTATTATGTCCTGTCTCGGGACTCAAAATATATGTGTACCAAATTTAAATTAAAACTGTTCAGCAGTTTAAGCGTGAAGAGGAGTTTAAAAGAAAGTATTTTAATAAGTTTATATGTTTTTACTTCGGAATGGTGTCAATGTGATACCTTAACTAAATTTGGTACTGCGAATTTATACGAAAACGATACCAAACATGGCCTCGTAGCTTTACTGTTGTAGAAGTCAAAATAAAATTGAGAGCCCTAAATTCTTATTACTTGCCCAAACTTGTGTAGAAGGAAAAGGTAAAATAAAAGTCTTCGGCAGGAATATAAGACATAAATATATATTTTTTTTGCGTTACTATTTCAATCATCAAATATAAACATACCTTGATTATATTATTCTAGTGAGATCCTCATAGATAAACAAAAACATTTACTTAAAAATTACAAGGTCGATTACAATACGCCAATTGTGATCTGCTTGAAGACGAAATTTATAAAATCACTGCCCAAATGTATGATACTGGAACAATTCCTGCGGATTACCTTACTTCGAAAATAATAACTTTGCCAAAAAGAAGAAATACGCAAAAATGTGAAGAACATAGAACCTTAGCCTCTACCATCAGTTTTAACATTGACATAACGCTCACGTCTACGTAATTTACTTTCTGTACATCTCGCTTGCACTATTGCTCGCATATGCGAGTACGAGCGAGATGCATAGAAAGTAAGTTACGTAAACGTGAGCGTTATGTCAATGTCAAAACTGGTGGTAGCCGTACTTAAGCCTAATATCACAGGCCAGTAAAATATTATTAAAAATTATTCAAAACCGAATAAGATCAAGAACAGAGGAGTATTTAAGCGCCGATCAATACGGATTTCGTCAAAACAGAGGGACAAGAGAAGCAATATTTGCCTTAAGAATGGTTATAGATAGAAGAATGGACTTAAATCAGAACACATATATAGCATTTATAGATTTGGAAAAAGCCTTCGACAAAGTTAATTGGAAAAGTATGTTTAGAATTTTAAAAGAAGCTGGACTAGACTATAAAGACCGTAAAATAATTTTTGAACTCTATAAAAATCAAGAAGGTACTATAGAAATAGGAGAGGAGACACGGAAAGCAAAAATCCAGCAAGGGGTAAGGCAAGGTTGTCCACTTTCGCCACTTATTTTTAATATTTTTATAGAGTGTGCTATTAGGAAACTTGTAGAGTCTAGAAAAGGAGGAGTTAAATTTAATGGAAAAAACATACAGTTTATTCGCTTTGCTGACGACATCGCTGCACTGGCATCTACATCAAAGCAGCTTGAAGAATTACTCAATGAAATGAACACAGTTTTTGACGAGTTTGGCCTAAAAATTAACATAAATAAAACTAAGATACTTATGACTTCAAAACAGACTTCGAAAAATACCTCAAGTACAGAGCAAAGACAAAACCCGATAATTTTAAATAATAGTACCATAGAACAGGTCAAATCATTTAAATATTTAGGCAGCATAATTACTAGTGACTCCAGATGTACACAGGATATAACTACCAGAATAGCGATGGCTAAAAAAGCTTTTAACACAAAAAAGTGCCTATTTAAAGCTCGAATAGCAGGCAATATACGAAAGAGGCTCATAAAAGTGTACATCTGGAGCATAGCACTGTACGGAAGCGAAACGTGGACAATGAGGCAACGTGATAGAGAAAGGCTGGAGGCTTTTGAGATGTGGTGCTGGCGTCGAATGGCAAAGGTCAGTTGGACGGAGAAGAAAACAAACGAAGAGGTTTTACGCATGGTAGGAGAGAAGAGGAGTTTGTTGAGAACCATTGAAAACAGAAGAGGAAAGATGCTTGGACACCTGATACGACACGACGAATTTATCAAAAATATCATTGAAGGGAGAGTTGAGGCAACGAGGCGGAGGGGGAGACCAAGGAGAACGTACATAGATCAAGTAAAGGAAAAGCTCAACGTCGTGTCGTATCAGGCTGTCAAGGAGAAGGCAGAGGACCGACATGCATGGAAATCGCTCCACCGACAAGAGTCTAACTCTTAAATAGATGATGATGACTGTGAGCTTGGGAGAGTGATAACATAAATTTATAAAATTTTTGTCATTTAAAAAACAAGAAACTTAACATTAAAAAAGTTAAGTAGAATTATTAGTTTTAAAAATAAAATATCATTTAATTTGTAACTATACTTGTGACAGGGTGGCAAATTTATCAATTATTGTAGTTATTATTAGGCTACACTATGAATAATTAGCATAGCGCTTAGCCACAAATTATTTTTCCTACTACGCTCCATTTCAGAGCATAAGTAGTGGTAATTTACTTGAATATTTCCGATATCAACGGGAGTGTTATTAGCTTATAATACTTAGGTGCACACCCTGACACAAGTAAAGCAGCAATCCTACCGACATGTCGGACGACGAAGGGGACGAATTTCATGATACAGGTGCGAGGGAAGCCAAACCCCCCACCACTACTCAGGAGTTAACAGGGTTCAATCCCTCATATGTCAATACACGACCGCGGGGTGCCGCTGCAGACACCCACCCACCCGGCCCATCCACGTCAAAACCACTAGAGTCTATTTTACCACATTTGGGGGCTCCGAGCCTCGTCCGTCAAACCAACTCAACCTTAACAGGGGCAGTCGCTACAACCCCAACGACTGGGACTACAGGCAGTACAGAACGCCTTGTGCATGTACTGCGCGAAGACCATTTGCGGTCATGGAATTTGAAATTTTCAGGTGACTCAGATGTCACCGATTTTTTCCTTAGGATTTCAAATCCAGCTATCTTTGAATAGCATTATTAATATTGTAACGGGGCATACACCATTTTTGTTGGCAAAGGGGCGAGAGATGATGACGGATGGCATGCTGCATTCCATTAGGGGCGGTATTCCAAATTCGTTAGACGACCTCCAAATTTCCAACCGGTCCGACAGAGCAACTGCTCTCAACGAGATGGCAGATATCTTCCAGCGTGTCACGGATGCGTTGAACAAAGCGTACAAACAAAACGCGGTACGATATAACCTGCGCCGTAAGGAACTACGGCTAAGCGTAGGCGATATCGTATGGCGGCGTAATTTCGTACAGTCAAACGCAGCACACTTCTTCTCCGCAAAATTGGCACCGCGCTTCCTGAAATGCAAAGTCATCAAGAAGCATTCGGATGTCGTATACGATCTTCAGGAGATAGACACAGGGAAAATCGGAAAGTATCATGTCAAGGACATAATTAAAGTCCCACAAGGTGTATGTCACACGTAACAAATTATTCTATATTATTGGGGTATACTTAGGTTAAAACCCATTTTTTTCCAACGCGTGCTTCTTCGACCCAATCGGTCAAGATTTTTTCAAGCATTTCCTAGGAAATCATGTTTTTTTGTAACTACACACCCCAAGGGCCCAGGGTGATTCAATTATGTTGAATATAATACACTAACTAAGACATGGGAATGAAAACCAAGTTTTTCTTTTTCACTTAATGCAAGCCCGCTGGCTACATATTGGAATTAGACTTAAGTGCGAGCTACAAGTGAGCCTCCACTATCATTAGTATAATTAACAAATAAAAACTACCAACTAGTTACCACATTACATTAAGGCACTAGCAGTTATGTAGTTGTAGGCATATAGTCATAGTAGAGCATGCTACAGTAAAACATAACTATTAGTATAACAATAGGTAGCATTACATTAGGTATAGAAACACATGTAATATACTAAACAATTAGAATAAATTAGCCTAGCCAAAGATAACTAATATTTTTTTGTTAACATTAAAATGTATTAATTAACCTTAAAAGGGGAGTTAGCTTATTATTAGCTGTAGCGACTAGATTACACAACTTAAAACCAGTTCAAAGGAAATCTAGGGTATAATTTTTTAGTTAAGTAGCAGAAACCACAGTGGGGTGGCCACACACTGTGATTTCTAACATGTAACACATGATAGTGTCATGATTTATTTATATTTACATTAAAGATAGCGTTGATTAATAATTTTAATGTGGCAACATTAGCATTACCCTGATTAATACAGGGGTGGTTGGGAAAATAACATTATACTGCTGGCAACACGGTAGGTAGTGGGGACACGGAACGGGGCCAGTTGGACAGGCTCGGGCAGTTCGTTCACTTGGGTCGAGGCGGTCAAAGAGGACAGACCGTGAAGGATTGGTCGGATCAGAGTAAATGCAAGTACCTCCATTCTTGTATTATTAATAGCAGAGTAACCATACTAGAAGAGCCATCACAAATCAGAAGTGTTAACGTACCACTAACCCACAATGGGATTTAAAGGTTTATTTTGAATTCTACGTTTTATGAAACGTAAGTTATAGAATTAAAAAGTATTTTATTTCATGAGTTTGGGACGATTACATGTTTCAGATATAAGTTTTTGGTGATTGCTTGTAAGTACATAACTACCTACATATTTATAAGAAATTTTCAAATAGTAGGCATGATGTAGTTGCAGGTAGTTTTAAAACTCTCGAGTAAATAATAGTCATTAAAAGTATCTCTTGCTTCTTTGTTAGCAACTGAATTTTAATTAGTTCGCATTTTTGCTATTTTGAGTAAGAAAAATTAACGACTATAGAGGCAACGTTGTGTGATGGACCCCATAGTCCCATAGTCCATCCGGTATCAGTACCTACAGTGTGTTTAAAAAAAGCGTTTTGTCGGTTACTAGATGATGCTATGATGAAGTTATTATAAATACGATGCAATACGATTATTAGAGATGCGATGATGATGTTATTAGATAGAAAGGTTCATGTGGATCTTCAAACGTTTAACTTAGAAAAGACAAGTGGTGATTATAACAATTATTAACTTACGAGTAAGTGACTACAGCGTAATGATAATACATTAAAATGGTTCAAAAATAATGTATGAGCTTGTAAATTCCATTAAAGTTGCAAGCGCTTAAAGTAAGCTGCGGTGCCGGCTAACACGAGGCCGCCGCATTTTTGTTTAGTAGGTACTCATATTGAAAAAAAATCGCTTTAGAGATGAATTGATATTTAAAGGTTGTGTATCATCGATTATTCTGACCATGAGTTTATGATAAATAAGTAAACGCTATATTTGATGACACTATAAGACCGATTTTATAGACGACCGATAAGATTGATTTTCGTTTGACGTGAGCGTACGTCGAGGTAGTTGAGAATTGAGAATTGGATGAAATTAATGTTTCTTTTTGACGTGAGTGCACGTCATTGAAATTGAGAATTATTTAATGCGAACATGCGACTATTACATTTTAAAGTGTCGTATGACTAGTAGTTTATAAGGACCTGATCTGACTATGCGAGGTCGCGACAACGCGATGGATGTTTGTTTAGTCCCGAGAATGCGACCAATATTTTCTTTGAATTGTTCATATCTAATACATAGGTATATCCTAACGTGATTGAACTTATAGTGGTCTTGTCGGGAATAAAAGAAAACGTACAAGTAGCTAAAAAGTAGCACAGCGTTATAATTACAAGTTAGTTAATTTTGATCTCTGTTGAGCTATATAATACAAACTATTAGGTAGGTAGATTTTTTTTTAAATAAATGGTAAAATGGAAAGAGAGATAAGTTATATGTATACCTATAGAGAGCAGATATTGTATGATTCTGAGTATTGTCCAAAATTGTATGGTATTGTTGAAATAAATGTTATTTTCGTCATAACAATGATGTTTTGTCACGATTTGAGTATTTGTTTCAACTTAGACTTGAAATAATTATAATTTTTGTTTGAATTTTAGTTCTTGAGCCAGTTGAAGTAGGTATACCTAACGACCCTGAAACTATGACCTACTCACGTCTGAAGCTTAAATTGACTTCCATAGCACGACAGATTTTCATACATTATTCAGTGTTAAATTGTAAGCAATTTACACCGTCGTAAGCAATGATGTAGTAGTAAGTTCGCAAAGTGACAGAATGATAACTCAGATTAGTCCTCTTTTTCCTTCTGAGTAAAGATATATCCCCATGAGCAAAGAGAGAAAGGTTGAATACCTTTAAGCAGGTCATTGAAAATAGTACTTAGGTACATACTAAAGGTAAGCAGAAACGGGTAATCAGTGAGGTCAAATTATTCTAAAAATGGCTACAGAGAAATATTGTGAAATATAAACTTTTTGTTTTATTATGATCGACAATTATAACATCAAATAATTGTCATTTGAGCAGCTTAAGATTTAGAGGTGATCAAAATACATTATTAGAGTATAATAGAAATATTTTATTGATAAATTACAGACTGAACTTTTGATAAGTTACTCAATTTGAGCATGCAATATTACAATTATTGCTATTTGTTGTTTAAATTTATCAGTTAAAAGTTTACGATACTCGTAGTTTATGTTAATAAAAGTCATACAGTTGAAAGAGGATTAGCATAAAAATATAAGTAAAGACGGATACTTATTTCAAGTAAGTTAGTGCACAATAATGTGAACAAGCAGTTTGTTTACATAATATGAAGTTTTAATAACATGTATATCAGGTAATATTAAGAGTTTGGACTTGAGAGTATGTCGATTAATTGAGATAAATAAAATATCATCGTCATAATGTGAGCTTGCATTATGGTAAATTTACATGGATGATGAGAGTTTTTCATAATGTGAGCGTGCATTATGGTGAATTTACATGAGCGTGTGTAAATTAGATGATGAAAGTTTTTCATAATGTGAGCGTGCATTATGGTGAATTTACATGAGCGTGTGTAAATTAGATGATGAGAGGTTTTCATAATGTGAGCGTGCATTATGGTGAATTTACATGAGCGTGTGTAAATAAGATGATGATAGTAGTTCATAATGTGAGCGTGCATTATGGTGAATTTACATGAGCGTATGTAAATTAGATGATAATGGTACTTCATAATGTGAGCGTGCATTATGGTGAATTTACATGAGCGTATGTAAATCAGATGATAATGGTACTTCATAATGTGAGCGTGCATTATGGTGAATTTACATGAGCGTATGTAAATTAGATGGTAATAGTACTTCATAATGTGAGCATGCATTATGGTGAATTTTATTATTTATTATTATTTTATTCTCTTTATTCATTTCTCATCTTAAGTTAGGTTATTTATAATATGAATATAAAAGTAAAATATAAAAACACTTACAAAACAATAAAAATTAATATAAACACATTATAAAAAACCTAACCTAGGGTGCCGCCAGCAGCGGGGCAGGGCCCAAGCTACCGGTGGTCAGGGCCGCAGAGAGAGGAACCGGCGGACTATCCGCGCCGTGTCCAAGATCACCGCCTTCTGCATCTGACCCTTGATCCAACCACCTAGCGAGAGTCTCTCAAGATGTTGGTCGAGACTCTTCGCTATTAGACCGTTCACTGAAACGACTATCGGGACAATGATCGTCGAATCAACATCCCACATGGCGGTTATCTCGTGAGCCAAGTCTAGGTACTTACTGGACTTGTCCTTCTCGGCTTTCACGAGATTCTCATCATGGGGGATGGTGATGTCAACGAGCACGGCCCGACGTTGCGATCGATCTATTATCACGATGTCAGGCTTATTGGCTACAATAGTTCTGTCAGTGATGATAGATCGATCCCAATAGAGCGTGGCACGACCATTCTCGAGAACAGGCGCAGGTAAGTACTTGTAGTACGGTACTTCGCGGTCCACAAGGCCGTATAGAAGAGCAAGTTGCTGGTGAATAATCCTGGCTACGAGATTATGTCTGTGCAAGTACTCGCCGTTAGCAAGATGAGAACAACCAGAAATGATATGCCTGAGTGACTCTCCGGGACGGCGGCATGCCCGACAAATGTCGACCGTACCGTCCTTCAGGATATATTTCCGATAGTTGTTCGTCATCATCACTTCGTCCGCAATTGCACAGGCAAAACCCTCGGTTTCTCCGAAGAGGTCCCCGAATCGTAACCAGTTCGCCGACGCGAGCAGGTCCACGTCGGGTCCCGTGAGGGCCTTGTAGAACCGCCCGTGTAGCACCTTACTCTCCCATGCCGCCTTGCGATCCGCAGTACTTAGTACCACAGGTTTGCGCCAGTTCTCGTTTGCCAAGGAGAGCGGCGTTAGGTTCCTGTCTACTGCCACCACATCACGATGCATCCCACACTCGTTGTTAAGGAAATAATTCCTGAGATTGTACACCTCGCGGTTGTGGAGATCCTTGGCGTTTAGGAAGCCTCGGCCTCCACACTTCCGTGGGATGTACAATCTCATAACTGACGAGCGTGGGTGTAGCATGCGATGTGTGGTGAGCAGTGATCGGACCCTCCGATCCAGGGCGTCCAGCTCGGTCTGAGTCCACCTTAGTATGCCAAAGGAGTATGTGAGGAGGGGCATTACCCAGGCGTTGAAGGCGCGCACTTTGTTGCCTCCTGACAAAAGACTGTTAAGGACTTTTGTGAGCCGACTGAAAAAGCGCTCCTTCACCGACCGTCTAATACCCTCGTCCTCAATACCCAACGACTGTGACATACCAAGGTATTTATAGGTTTCTGATTCAGAGATAGATCTGAAAGACATTGTCTCAGAAAGTTGTAAATTTGTTGAATTTACAACCCTCCCCCGCTGTACATGCATAACCGCACATTTATCGACACCAAAGTCCATGTTGATGGCACTACTGAAGACTTCGGTGGTTTTCAGTAGCTCCAACAAGCCTTGGGTATTTGGTGCAAATAATTTGAGGTCATCCATGTACAGAAGGTGAGAAATAACTTCACCCTCTCTCCGAAGCCGGCAACCTAGTCCCAAATCCTTCAGCAGGGTGCTGAGGGGATTCAGAGCTAGGCAGAACCATAGCGGACTCAGACTGTCGCCCTGAAAGATTCCTCGCTCAATCCTTATAAAATCCTGTGGGCCAGGTTGGTCATCCCCGCCTCCTGGTTGACGAAGGACTGTGGTCCACTGCCCCATACACGCGCTTAGGAAGGCTCTCAAAGCTGCATCAACTTTGTACAGCTCTAAGACCCTCCCCAGCCATGAATGAGGCACCGAATCATAGGCCTTCTTGTAGTCAATCCAAGCGGCTGAGAGGGCCCCCTTGGTCCGCCGGATTTGTTGGCAGATGGTCATGTCTATGAGGAGGAGCTCTTTAGTACCACGGGACCCAACCCTACATCCATTTTGAGCAGAGGCCAAAATATTGTTTGCGACAATGTGCGCGTTGATTTTTGCTCTCAAAATGGATGTAAGGAGCTTGTAGAGTGTAGGCAAGCTTGTGATGGGTCTGTAGTTCTTCGCTTCCGTGGTACCACCGGACTTATAGAGCAGAAAGGTGACACCAGTTGTTAAGGAAGGTGGGAGAGAACCAAGCTCGAGGGCTTGTTGAAATTGTGCTGCCAAGCAGGAGTGCGAGCATCGAAACCATTTTAGCCAGAAGTTGTGCAATCCATCCGGCCCAGGACTTTTCCAGTTCTGGGCCGTGCGGATGGCACAACTTACGTCATCGGGGCTGATGGTAACTGCCCCCATAGGTTCGATGGACTCGCACTCACGCTCGATAACACTCATCCAACTCCCCTCGGTGTGTCCGACAGGCATCGACCAGATGCTACGCCAGAAGTCAGTCATGGCAGTAGCATCCGGCGGCTGCGTGTCGGGCGTACGAAGGTTGGTTTCCTCCCACTTTCGGTACACCTTCCTTTGGTCACTTTGAAAAAGGCGATTCTGCTGGAATCGCTCCACACGCTCTCTGTAACGGCGAATACGGTTTGCCCATGCATAGACTTTCTGCTTTAGAAAGTCGATGCGCTCTGTGACATTGGCCATGTAGTCGCGGGGCCTGATATCCGTCCCCGCGAACGCCTGGTTCACAAAGCGCATTACTCGGGGGCGATTGTTGCCCCCCCTGAAGCAGATTAGCTTTGCGATGAGAGTCCTAAACGAGCTGATACGTCGCTCGATCCGCGCTTGCCATGCAGGGACACCTCCGACGGTCCTAGGTGCACGTTCAGCGTCCGGGAACTTGACGCGAGCAACACGGCACGCCGCGATGGCTCCGCAGTACAAGATCGAGTGCGTATCATCTAAATCTTTACTAGTCCGTAAATGTGGCTCTAGTAAAGCGTTTAGGGCTCCCATTAGCGCTAGATTGCGTCTATTCATAGGCAGACGTGGTAATCGTGGCCTAGAGTTGGTTGTGGCGCGATATTGCGTAAACACCTCTTCCAAAGTCCTCCTCAGTTGCTCATTAGCAGTTGTACTCACATTCTGACTCACGAGGTCCCCCTCGTCGGTACAGAAATCAACCCGTGGCGCCCCCGGTGCCAGGTCGGGTGCGGGCACCGGATCCGGCGACGTGGCGGGCAGATCCCGCACCGAGATGGAGTCCGCGCGAGCAGAGAGAGCCTCCTGGCGAAGCCGATCAAGTGTCGCGTCATCCAAGCGCTTTAGCCGCTGAATGACGCGCACCTGATCCGATAATCGCTGCTCCGACACGGTGATGGTGGGTTCAAGAGTCTGAAACAGAGGCAGTATTCTCGAACGGTAGGCGGACAGCTGTGTTCCCCCCTCTGTAGCCCCATAATAGGCGCGCATGACATTCTCGTTCATGTCTCGAGTCCATCTCATGCGTCGCACTATACCACCGGTAGCGGGAGCCGTGGGCGGGGCAGGATGTCCCGCAGGCCCCAAGCGTGCCGGCAGCGGTGGCCGCCCTCGTCGCGCAGGTGGTCGTGGCGGCGGCGGCGGCGGCCCGCTCTCGTCACTGGACCCGTCTGTGTCAGGCGCCGTTGCGAACTCGTCGCCTGACGACGATGTGGACGAGGAAGTGGACGAGGCGGGCGGGGGTGGTGGGCGTGCGCTTGTTGTTACCGCTTTAGCTCGACTCCTTGTAATCATTTCTAATTTCGTTCGTAGTTTTGCCGGTGGTGTATGACAAATGTCAACATGGTATTAATGCGACTGCAACCCATGGTTGCGGTATTTATCAATTATATCAATTGTCCGCATGATTCACTACTAACTGGGTTCACACATGAGTAAATTATCAGTCTTTTAGGGCAAAAACCACATGTAAAAATATATTATATGAAAAGAAATGTAAAAGGACGTCTGTCAGTGTCAGCGGTTTTTTTTTTTTTTTATTATTAACACACAGTACAGAACATATAATAGAACAGGTCCCTGCAAAACTGTATTTACAGTTTGCCTGCAGGTAAGAGTCTCTACATACACATGTATTTAATTGTGTACTAATTTTAAATTATTATTAAATCTTTTACATCTAAACACTTAGTGGCACTTGCACATGTGCAACTGTCACTTAAGTGTTTGCAATAGGTACAGTTTTAGGGCGCTTTTAAACTTATTTTTATTTGGCTCATGACGAATGTTCTCGGGTAGACTATTCAGGAAATACGGAACTCTTTTCCTAAGAGTTCTGTCACCAAAATAGTTACTAACCCGGGGGACTTCAAATTTTCGCGCAGTTACTGCCCTTGTTTTATGCTTATGTTCTATTAGTATTGTGTTATGCTCTTCATTGCCATGGTTGTTAACTGCTAGAAGGAATTTGTGCTTTAAACTAACTGGTAGTATTTTGCAAATTTTGAATAGTTTATAATAATCGTTTTTACAGCTGTTTCTGGTTTTCTTATTTACGAGTAGTTTTAGGAATCTAATTTGTAGTGCTTCTAATTTATCTATGTATGATTTAAAAGTAAGACCATAGCAATGAAGTGCATAGCTCAATACAGACTCAACTATTGCAAAATATAAACATTTCAGTATGTTATTAGGTACTTTATAGCTTAAGTGATAAAATCTACCTAAGAGAATTCTTAATTTACTACAGATATGGTCTATATGTTGTTGCCAAGAGAATGCGGTATCTATTTTGACTCCCAGATATGTTACACAATCAACTTTTTCTATAGGTTTGCATTGACAAGCTTTTAATTTATCGTGGAAACAAGTAAAACTGTGAGTATACATAGGCAAAGGAGTTTCTACGGTGCATATATAAGGTGATTGTATAATGAGTAGTTTTGTCTTATCAGAATTCAATATAATGCCATTATCGTGTGACCATTTAACTATTGAATCTATGTCCTGTTGAACCAGATGACATATATCAGTGAGATTGGTTCCGGCACGTAAGGTGCAAAGATCGTCAGCGAACATATATGCAGAACAATTTTGTATAACTCCACACAAACTGTTAACATGCATGAGGTAGCACACCGGCCCACATACCGAGCCTTGAGGTACTCCGCATTGCACCTGTGTTTCATCGCTTAGGTCGTCACCAATTTTGACGCGATATGATCGTGATGTGAGGTATTTATATGAGCATATGTAAAATTGATGATGATAAGATAAGATAAGATAATCTTTATTGGTACAATACAGGTACACGTCAGATACAATTTTGTACAATAATCATACAAATTCCACATTACAGAGTATTTCAACTGAAATATACACAACATGGTAATGTCAACAATTCAAAATAGAAAAAAATAATAAATTAAAAAACACGTTTTAATTTATAAAACATATTAAATTAGTCATTGGCAGTGCCATTATTTTATTAAAGGTGTAAAAGTTTTTTGTGAGTAACCACGATTCTAAATTTCTTTTAAAGGATTGCTGAGTCTGGACATCTCTGATGATTGTACTTTATTATGTGAGTGTACATTATGATGAATTTACATGAGTATATGTAAATAAGATGATGACAGTTAATCATAATGTAAGCGTACATTATGGTAAACTTACATGAGCGTATGTAAATTAGAAGATGATAGTTTGTCACGACGTTCAGAGTACGTTACTTATAAGTAAATTTACATAAGTGTATGTAAGAGACGATAATGATATAATTTAAATGGGTTAAATGACACTATTATGTAAGTGATAATGCATTTTGATATATTATACTTATACGAGCGTGTGTAAATTTAAATGCGCTGATTCTATATTGCTTAACTAGTATTTAATGACAATATAGAACTTTGAAAGAATTTATGATAAATTGTAAGTACATGAGTTTGTGTAAAATTACTATCCGATATAATCATACTAAGTATGATTCGTAGCTATATAACAATGTGAGAGAGCATTATGGTAGCTTAACATAAGTGAAGATAACATAAGAGAAGTTAACCCAAGCTTTTGTATGACAAAAATAAATAATATATTTATTTACATGAGAGCGAATAATGGGAGTTTGTTTTGTACAACTCTACAGAATTATTGTATTTTGTCAGTGCAAGATGAGAGCTTTGTTTGTTTGTTGTGTTAGTTTGCGAAAGAAATACTTATACATTTATAACGAATTTGTTTGTTATGAAAGTCATAAGAATTACATGATTTCGGAGATATTTGGTGTTGAGAGTTTGAGGAGTTAAAAATAAAAATATGAATTCTTACCCGAAGTAATTGAAAGTAGACAAAAACAATAGAGAGGAATGTTGTATATTTCATAAGACACAGCTGTTTCATTATTACTATTTAGAGGAAGACTAAACGATATTTAGGAATATAAAGACACATTCGAGTAAAAGGAACTATGCAGTCTGTGTTCTATCAAATACGTAAAAGAGATATCTTTCACAATTCACTGACTCAAGTTACTTGATGATCACGAGTTTATTAAAGGAATTGAAAGCTAAATCTAACTATGTATTACATTAAATATTATTTTAGATGGATAATTTACATAGCGCTTTATAGATGTAAAAATAAACTGTTCAATTGAATCTATTTAGTACAACAGAGTTGACTATGTACGCAGTCATGATGAAAGATATATGTACGAAAGTTGTAGCTTCTTTTTACTATTGAAGTTGATTACTACTAAGTTGAATTTGACAGTATTTCAAATAAATAAATGGAATTGTGATAACAGATTGATATACCATATTGACTGGATCTTTTAGATTTTTATTGAGTGAGTACCTACTTTGAAGTCGCAACCTTTTGTGACAGTGGGTTTGTCAAATTGATTAAACTTTTCTCAATCTATATGCTGTGTTGATGATGATCAGTATTCGAAGAAATTCCTTGTTATAGGCGAAATTTAAATAATTGTTAATTGTTATATTATTATCAATCATGTTCATGTTCCGATGGATTATAAATTATTTGATACTTTATTATCAAGAATTTGAAGAGTTTTAAGCATACCAAGTTCTAACTAATACCATGAGTTTGCAATGAGCACATTCATTATTTTATTAGAAAGGTGTCAGATGTAGAAGTGCATTAAATAAAAGAACAGAGGTACCTAGTTATCATGGACTAAACAAGATATTCCGTTAAATAAAACAGATGAATGCAACGTAAAGTGATTGAGTGCTAACGAGATAGTACCTAAGGTACATTTACTTATGCCGATACCATAAAACACCTAATATATGAAATATGTTTACTGTACAACTTAAACATAGAACACGAATATAATGCAGAGTAGACTTTATAGACAGTAAAAAGGCATCTCTGGTAATAAACTTTTGAGTAGTCGAGAATGGAAAGTGAACAACAGATCGAACATACGGTAAACGATAGCTTTATGTTGTTGTACATTGGAGCAATGCTGAGCCGAGCGGAACAGAGTTTGACCAAAGTCAGGAATTTCGCACCCTTGCTTTAATTAATATATACATGACGATCATCACCATTGCGCTCAAATACTAGACAAAGGTTTGACAGAATTTAATATGAATAGTGTTTTTTTTTAGAAAAGATATAATGGTTTGCAAGCTATTCAAATGTATATTTTTAGAAAAGTAACAAATGTTAATGGACGTAAAAAAAAAAAAAAAAAAAAAATGCTGACAAAGGTTTATGGTTCGAGAATCTTAATAAAAATTTGGACTTAGAGTAATGAAGCCGGTCATTCCGTCTCCTCGTCTCGCTATGTCATAGAAATAATACCTAGTTTTAGAGAAAGATTATAAAAGAAAAAAAAATGATTTCATTGGACTTCATAACTAAGACTTGATTTGATTAAGCAGTTTCAATCATTATTGCAATCAAATAAAGTTAAGACTTTAGTGATGACACTCTATATCTTATATTGACGTAAGGGCGTATCTGGCAGTGATTTAACTATGTATTTTGAATGTTCATTACTAATTCAGACATCTTATGTTTGGCGAATATTAAATAAATTATAATTTTAACAAATTGTTGAAATGATTTGAAAAGAATTAAGTCATTACTTTCGTGAGAATTAGTAGGTACCCATTAACATCCTTTGAAGTTACAAGACATAACATTTTGTATGTTATTATGTTAATATGGGCCTAAACAGTGACATTACTTTGAAGAAATGACATTTTTAGTGATAGTATAGGGATTGGCATGAAGGAATGACGGCAGTTAATGAATTTAGTTTAAACATCTTGCTTCAATGTTGGAGTTATTACAAGGTAATGACACTTACATTGAAATAACATTATTATATTGACAGTGAATTGATGGAAATGATGGAATCAGAAATGACAGAAAGAATGACGGAAGATAAAGAAGTTATTAAACTAGTTTAGTTTTGAAGTAATGACAATGACAAAATAATTGGATTATACTGACAGTGAGTGGAGTGCATATTGCAGAGAGTTGTATATTGAATGATAATCAGCGAAAGCGATGATATTCAAAGTGGCATTTGATTGATTACAAAATATCGTTTTTTTTTCTCTTTTTTTTTGCGAAAGTATCGTATGATATTGTAGTGCAAGTAACAATCATGATATGAGAAGCAAAGTATTGCTAGCTATTAAATATCAGAGGAATTAGAATAGGATTGTTAATGGCAAGTTGTGATAATGTTTTTTTATACATTACGGATTCAGAGACATACATGGTAGTTGCGTAAATTTGAAACTGAACGTAATAGTTTTGAGCTGAACACAAAACTGGTGGTCTTGAAAATTGTAACGTAGACGTCTAATTTCAGGGCTGAAATATTATCTTCTAACTATAACGATTAATACGTGAATGTAGTAAAAGGAAGTCTACATTAATTCAATATACCTAGTATAATATTGGGTCAAACAAGAAGTGAATTTTAAAATATGTAGAACTGGAAAACGTAGTAGTCGAACAATTTTAGAGTATAAAAAAAGAGTACTGAATTAAATAAAATACACGTATACTTTAACGGACATAAGTAATGTTAAAGTTATGAGAAAACGAAACACAATATGCATAATAAAAACTCAGCTTTGTTATTATATATATTTTATAGTTATTATACGAAAATTAACAACAGGTATTATAAAATTACATTGTCTAGTATAGATTGAATGTTACGTATACAAAAAAGAAACGAGTGTTACACCTAAGTGAAAATTTTGGACTCACAGTATATAATAGTAATGAAATACAGATACATATATGGAAATTAATTAGTTATGAATAAAGATAAACAGAGCAGAGGACCGAATGTCATGATATTAATTTCAAGTGGATATACATCATAATTTTACTTAATCAATTGTGATACGTTACGTTTAAAACTTTGAAATAGAAACCACTTTATTTTTTTATGATTGGCGGAACAAATAAAACGGATCTAACTTTTGGTGATAAGGTTCGTGCGCCGGAGTCATGCACGAAGTTGGATGGCCGAATGTCATGATTTATTTATATTTACATTAAAGATAGCGTTGATTAATAATTTTAATGTGGCAACATTAGCATTACCCTGATTAATACAGGGGTGGTTGGGAAAATAACATTATACTGCTGGCAACACGGTAGGTAGTGGGGACACGGAACGGGGCCAGTTGGACAGGCTCAGGCAGTTCGTTCACTTGGGTCGAGGCGGTCAAAGAGGACAGACCGTGAAGGATTGGTCGGATCAGAGTAAATGCAAGTACCTCCATTCTTGTATTATTAATAGCAGAGTAACCATACTAGAAGAGCCATCACAATAGTTAGGGTCTAACCACAACATAGTGTTAAAAGGTAAAAGTGTAAATTGTAGGTTTAGAGAAGTAAAATTAAACTTACATAGGTAAATTAAATATAAATAATTAGAATACTAAATAAATACAAACTAGGCTTAGTGTCAAACAATAATAAATATTAAAGGCATGTATATATCTGCATGCATAGTTAACGCCCTAATGGACTCCATGATTTTTTTGAGAAAAGATTTTTTTTTCTCCGGTTACCCCGGCTGCCTCGGTTAAGCGGTGCTTAACCTCTTTGCCGAGAGGGGGGATATTGTAGCGATGCTACATATTTGCCTATGATAGATACATACTTTCCCATACAAGATAACCTGTACAACATGACTGTCGCATTTCCAACAAAATAACATACACCGCAGTGTGACACTTATGTAAAACGATAACGTACCTTCTTAGCTGCAGGTTGATTAACATATCCTGCCTCCTGGCTGACTGGTTTCGAAGGAACAAGTCTGAAGAGCATGCCACTTGAACGGAACTTGTCACCCAGGTTGTACTGAAGTTGCTGAACCAAACCTGGCTTCACGCATATCAAAATGATCCTCGTGATCCACCCTAGCTGCCCAAGTAGGTCACATCCTGATTTGATCCGTATTTTGGATCATTTTCGGAATTTTTATCAAACAAAAATCGCGATTTTGAAGGTGTCTAGGGGTAGGGATTCTTGACAGATGAACTGTCAAAGAAAAGTTGCGTGTTTGGTTACCGCATCGGAAGGAAGATATTCTGAATGAAACAATGTAGAAAACAGCAATAGAAGATGTAATTGTCCATAATTATTATTGACCACTTAAAATATTACAAGTATTAATGAGTATTATTATATTTTCGAGAATCACATGATTTAGAAAAGAGTTAAGTTGGTTTGACGTTTGATGCGTTGATATGGATCGAAACGGAGCGCTGGGGGTAGGTGAGGTTTGATGACCGAGGTGTCAGTGGGAATTGGGTTTGGCTAGCATTTAGATAGATCCTAATTGAGTACTGGAATAAACCATTTTCGCCCCCTTCCGCCGCCTGGCCCGGCCGGTGGAAGATTTAGATGTAAAGTGCGTGTATCGCCGTGTGTGTGTGTTGTGCGCGAAAAGGGCGTAGCCCACCGAGTGCGTTCCACGTCACCGGCGAGGGCAGGCATGGCCGATAGTCGTGCTTCTCTGAGCGTCGTTGCGCGCTCCCAACTCTGCTGAGCGTCGTGTTGACGCTGTCTCTCACCGCACTGTGGACTGCGTGTCGAGCGGTACGGCGTGCCATGTGGGCACCGCCACCGAGCCGTAGGGCACGGCCTTGACCCGCGAGCCGTGTGTCGGACAGCCTTGCCGCGGTCCGGCGACCCCAAGGTGTCATCGCGCGGGTCCTTCTTGTGGAACTCCGAGCGCCGCGGGTTGTTCTCGCCCTGGCTTGCCAAAGCCGGAGCTCGAGGAACGCCTGCCGCCCACCGATAGTGATCCGCCTGCTGCGTTACATACCAGTAGACCTGCGGATGATAGCTACGTTTGGTACCCGTGAGTGCACTAGACTTTTACCTTAGGTTTTGGCCAAAACCCCGCGTTCCGCCCGTCTCGCGATCGTAGGATAGGACTTACCATAGTGTCGGCCCACAGCCGCTGGCGGCTTGTACACACAAATTGTATTCCGGACAGCGCCCGCTCTGAGGCGGAGTGCCTTGTAATCCATCCAATATGTACTATTAAAAACGCATGCCATATATCTGGTCTTGTCTTTTCGGTATCCTACCAAGTCCCCATTAACCAGGTTAAGATACCAAGAGGACCCTTGTACTCCAGAAGTTCAACGTTCTACGGCAGATCCTACCCGTGACATTATCTCCATTAATTAGCGAAGTCAGTCAAAAACATCACCTTTCCTGTCTTATATTCTATCTAGCTTCAAGTCTCATTTCTATTCACTACAATAAGTACATTTCATACATACATAAAGTACATTTCGGTAGTAGATATATATGTTGTTGACTTACTAGAATGCATCTACCGATACCTTATTTGAAACAGATGTACAGATTTCGAAATTGATGACCATGACCAATAAAACGACATCCATGACGACTTTTAATATAGTGCATGGCGGCCATCTTGGATTCCAAAATAGTTATTATTTTCGAAATCTGCGCTCCCTAAAACCTATAAAACGACAGCCATGACGACTTTTATGACATACTGCATGGCCGCCATTTTGGATTCCAAAATGGTCATCATTTTCGAAATCTGCGCCCCCTAAAACCTATAAAACGACATCCATGACGACTTTTATGACATAGTGCATGGCCGCCATCTTGGAATCCAAAATAGTCATCATTTTCGAAATCTGCGCCCCCTAAAACCTATAAAACGACACCCATCTCGACTTTTATGACAAAGTGTTTTGCTACCATCTGCATGCAAGACATTTCTATTATTTTTACGTACAAAAATGGCCCCCTGTCAACTTTCAATCGAGATTTAATCGATAATTTATTCGATTAATATTCAGATTAATTCAATTTCATTTTAGGTCGACTAAACTAATCGCGATTAAAATTTGAGAATTAACTTTTTTTATTCCATTAATTAGTCAAATAAACAGTTAATCGATTAATGCCCATCTCTGACCACGGCATTTTTACACTTTGAGAATATCTGAAAACAAATCAACACAAGGAGCCATTTTGCAAATCCAGTAACATACCAGTAACTTTGTTATTACTTTTGACAGCGCGTGTCATGTGTCAACACAGAGTCGACAAAAAGTCGAAACATTGCGACTACTTTGTGACTGCAATATTTCTCAGCCTTAAACCATAAAATCAAAATCAAAATCAAAAATATACTTTATTCATGTAGGCCTAGCAACAAGCTCTTATGAATCGTAATTAATCTTAATCTAATTATCAGAGCAATTTATTGATGTTAATATTATTCCATAATAAAATTGGATTATTATACATATCAAATTTAACACTAAGAATTTCACAAAAGGATCGTCAAACATTAAAAAGATTGTATAAAAAAATACTAGTCTAGAATTTCTAGAATAAAATCTAAATGTCAAAAAAAAGCATAAGTAACAAAAGAAGTAGATAGTATTACATCGGAATATCCATTTCCTCATCAATAATCAAATATACCTAATAAATAAATAATCATTTCGAATAACAATTAATCCCACTTTGTAATATCATTCATGTAGTCTTGTGTGGTATAATAAGCTTTAGAAATAAGTTTACGCTTTACATAATTCTTAAATTTATTAATAGATAATTCAGTAATATGGTTTGGAAGTTTATTATAAAATCTTACACAATTACCCATGAATGATTTTTTAATTTTATGGAGCCGAGTGAAGGGCACTGCGAGCTTATGTTTATTTCTAGTATTAATATTATGAATTTCACAATTTTTCCTAAAATTTACAATATTTTTATGTACATACAGAATATTCTCATAAATGTATTGACAGTGCACTGTCATTATGTCAATTTCCTTAAATTTATCTCTAAGTGAGTCTCTATGGTTCATTTTGTATATTGCTCGAATAGCCCTCTTCTGCAGAACAAAAATGGTATTTATCTCTGAAGCACCGCCCCACAGTAAAATACCATATGCCATAATGCTATGGAAGTAACTAAAATATACTAATCGAGCTGTTTTCACGTCAGTTAACTGACGGATTTTGCTCACTGCAAAAGCTGCAGAGCTCAGTCTATTCGAAAGAGTAGCAATATGGGGACCCCACTGGAGTTTAGAATCTAAAGTTATACCAAGAAAAACTGTACTATCAACTAATTCCAATTCCTCATCCTTCACAATGACACTTGTTTGCACATGCCTTACGTTACTACTAGTGACAAACTTAATACATTTAGTCTTTTTCTCATTTAACAATAAATTATTAACATTGAACCAATTTACTACTTTTGAAATGGCATTGTTTACATCATTGTAAGCTTGTTGCTGTCGTTTGACTTTGAAAATAAGTATTTATACATCATAATTTATACATCATAATTAAGTTTCGTAGTATGTAAATCGTTATTTCTGTTATTTAAGTATAGTATACGCATCGAAGTACTAAAAATGCTTCAAATAATATAGTTATGAACACAGGCACTGAGAAGTAAACAATTTCATTTCCGGCTAAACTAAAACAATGTGGTGGCGCGTTGATTATATTACACTTAGTTTATCAAATCACTCGAGCAGTTTAATTCCCCATAATAATTTAAGTCCTATTGTAATATAAATGCAAACAATATATAATTACGTCTTGTAATCCGTTTTAGAGATGGCGTATTAATGTCACTTATTTTTATTTAAGTATTTTTCCATATGACAGTTTCCATTTGACAGGAACAAAATGAACGAATGAACGAATGATTTTGGCATAAAGTAGTCGCAAACTCGAAACAATGTGTGCACACGGCGACCACACTTTATGTCACTTTGTGTCATGTGTCGACCCTCCCCCATTTCTGGTAACTGTGTCGACACGGCGACGACTCTGCGCCTGGAATTGTGACCGAAACAGACGGTGTCGACACAAGATGTGTCAACACCGCGTCGTAACGGCGACTGGAAATGGTTGTATGGGTACAGTCTAATTATGTAATGGGCATTTGTTTACGAGTCGCTTTCGCTTTCGATGCGTATTTAATTTACAATAAGCAAAAGAAATTTTCATAACATTCTTCATTTTACGACTATCGGCTATTTTCGGAAACTCTCGGTTGCTTTCGTTTCGAACTTCAAATAACCAAAATTATGTTTGCTATGTTGGTATGCAGTGATTTCGGCCTTTTTTACTCGAAGTAAAATAAAAAGTGCTGTCACCCTAATAGCATTTTCTTGTAGGGATGTGGTTGGGCCTTTGTTTACGTATTAGTTGGGCAACCGTTATATTTGGCCGTACGATTTGCTGGAGGGCCCTCGACAAAGGCCCTCCCGAAGATTCCCAACAGAGGGCCATAAGAGTAATTTTTTCGTTGGGCCTATTTAAATAAATCATACAATTATTCAACGGTGGTGGTTTTGGTTGGGCCGTGGTTGGGCCTATACACATTTGTTTGATGGTTGGTTAATTGTTACATTTGGCCGTACGATTTGCTGGAGGGCCCTCGACAAAGGCCCTCCTGAAGATTCCCAACAGAGGGCCATTAGAGTAATTTTTTCGTTGGGCCTATTTAAATAAATCATACAATTATTCAACGGTTGTGGTTTTGGTTGGGCCGTGGTTGGGCCTATACACATTTGTTTGATGGTTGGTTAATTGTTACATTTGGCCGTATGGCTTCTGTAGGGCCAACTGCAAAAAAATAAAAAAGGGCAATTTTTTCGTTGTGCTTCTGTTTGCAAATTCAACAATTACCCAACGGCAAGTCAGGTAGGTCGGTAGGTAGTCGTGCACCAGGTTGGAGGCCCAACACAGCTTGTCCCACAAAGGGCCAACATTGTAACTTTAACGTTGGGTCTTGTGTAGGATTCTTACAATACTACCATAGGTAAATCGTTGTGTAATTTATAGTGGGCCTACAGTCTAATTATGTAATGGGCATTTGTTTACGAGTCCTACAGTTACCCTACGTTAGGTAAGTGGTTGTGTAATACGACGTTGGGCCGTTTTGCTGATAAATATTACAATTACACTACGGTAGGCATGGGTTGTATACCCACATGAAGGTCCTAGGCACCAGTTGTTGTTAATCTTCTCTGTATCGTTCCAATTTCAGTATATGTACTGCCGAAGCAAGTACACTTACTATACACTCTAATTTGTATATATACTAACCGCACTTCAAAACTTCGTAAGCGAGATTTATGTTTTTTGAGATTTACATTGAGAAAATGTTGGTAAAATACAATTTTTTAAATGAATGTATAAATTCTATAGTTATAGCTATTAGATTTATAAGTTACTTTTAAAAAATATTATGATTATATCCGGAATAATCGAGAAAATAACTATAACTTCGAAGTTTGGAGACAGTAACGCCATCTAGTGACGCCACAAGCAAAGTTCCACAGCCAATGTTGGTAAATGCGATATTTGTCATCAGTGGACCATCGGATGATATCGTTGATTAGCCAACGTTACCAAAATACACAAAGGCCCATTGTTGGGCATCACTGCCACTGCCAATGTTGGTAAATGCGATATATGTCATCATTGGGCCAACTAATATTATCGTTGTTTAGCCAACGTTACCAAAATACACAAAGGCCCGTTGTTGGGCATCAGTGCCACAGCCAATTTTGGTAAATGCGATATTTGTCATCATTGGGCCATCGGAAGATATCGTTGATTAGCCAACGTTACCAAAATACACAGAGGCCCATTGTTGGGCATCCGTGCCACAGCCAATGTTGGTAAATGCGGTATTTGTCTCCATTGGGCCAACGAATGTTATCGTTGTTTAGCGAACGGTAGCAAAATACACAAAGGCCCATTGTTGGGCATCCGTGCCACAGCCAATGTTGGTAAATGCGGTATTTGTCACCATTGGGCCAACGAATGTTATCGTTGTTTAGCGAACGGTAGCAAAATACACAAAGGCCCATTGTTGGGCACCACTGCCACTGCCAATGTTGGTAAATGCGATATATGTCATCATTGGGCCAACTAATATTATCGTTGTTTAGCCAACGTTACCAAAATACACAAAGGCCCGTTGTTGGGCATCAGTGCCACAGCCAATGTTGGTAAATGCGATATTTGTCATCATTGGGCCATCGGATGATATCGTTGATTAGCCAACGTTACCAAAATACACAAAGGCCCATTGTTGGGCATCACTGCCACTGCCAATGTTGGTAAATGCGATATATGCCATCATTGGGCCAACGAATATTATCGTTGTTTAGCCAACGGTACCAAAATACACAAAGGCCCATTGTTGGACATCTGTGCCACAGCGAATGTTGGTAAATGCGATGGTGGGCCAATACAAATTTTAATGTTGGCTACGGAACGAACCTCATCCCAACGTTTTCCCAACGAAAATCCCTTTACCTTAGTTTATGCCCATACGACTGACATGCCATATAATGACTGATAATGACTTATCAATATCAATAGTAATTTGTATTTTGTTGTTTTAAATTTCTTTTTGAGTTATGTTATTCAGATTTACTTTCACAGCTTCGGCAAACAAATTCGTCCGGGGACCGGGCTGCCGAGATGGGCCAAAAATACAAAGTTGATAGCAAGTTATAATGTAGGTAGATAAAATTGGCTACAAATACAATGACCACCAAAAAATACTTTGGTACCCTAAATAAAAAAATCGTGCTTACCAAAAAAAATTACTGAACACCAAAAAAATAAGGCCTAAAAATACAAAAGTACCACCACTTTAATTACGACTGCACTTCAAATTGTATTCAAATACCAAATATATTGAATGATCACCAAAAATCATTAATGATCACCAAATCTTGAAGACCAAATTAATGCGATATTTTCACCCAAATAAACCACTATGATTACCAAAAAATGTATACATATTACCAAATAAAGTAAACTGATGCCAAAATTAAGAAAAGTGGGTTAGGTTAGGTTTGAACTGCGACCCTTACAGAAAAGAAATGCTACTAGAAAAGTGGGTTAGGTTAGGTTTGAACTGCGACCCATACAGAAACGAAATGCTACTAGAAAAGTGGGTTAGGTTTGAACTGCGACCCTTGCAGAAAAGAAATGCTACTAGAAAAGTGGGTTAGGTTAGGTTTGAACTGCGACCCTTACAGAAACAAAATGCTACTAGAAAAGTGGGTTAGGTTAGGTTAGAACTGCGACTGTTACAGAAATAAAATGCTACTAGAAAAAGTTGACGAAGTGGATTAATTAATTTAATAGGATAACGATATATTAAATGTTTGCACATTTTTAATTAAAATGTGGTTACAATTTTTGTGATCATTTACTATTTTTGCGTTTACAATGATTATTTTGGAGCCATTTGCTTTAATAGGATAACAAGATTTAAAAATTTGGTTATCATTTTACATTAAAATGGAGTTCTAATTTTGGTGGTCATTTACTATTTTTGGGTTTACAATGATTATTTTGGTGTCATTTTCTTTAATAGGATAGCAAGATGTAAAAATTTGGTTATCATTTCACATTAAAATGGGGTTTGAAATTTGGTAATCATTGACTATTTTTGGGTTAATAATGATTAGTTTGGTGTCATTTCCTTTAAAAGGATAGTAAAATGTAATAAAATTGGTAATCATTTCACATTAAAATGGTGTTATAATTTTGGTGATCATTCATGATTTTAGGGTGGTAAAATAGATTTTTTTGGTATTAAATTTTACTAAATCTGGTGATCAGTTAAATAGCAGCCGATAAAATTTAAGTGCATGTTCAGATATTTTTGAGCGAAACGACCTGGTGAAAATAAGCAAACGTACAGTCAGCAGTCGGCCAAATATCGTAATATAACTCTGTTGCTATAGAAATAAGGATGTGTTCCGATATACTGGCGGAATACTGAGAGACAAAAGTGGCTAAGCTTACATTGGCTCGGACATTTAGAGAGAATGGGAGAGGATCGTGCCGTGACGAGAGCGTACTTGGGACAACGAAATGGGAGACGCCCAATTGGACGTCATAGGTACCTACCGCTGGAACGACGTAGTTGCTCGAGATCTGCTTATCCTCGGCCATGGGGACTGGCGGGAGCTATCGCAAGACCGAGAAATATGGTGTGTTTTGTTTTGTCTTTTCTCGGAGGCCAGGATTCACATAACCGTAGTAAGTAATGTTAGTCTTCAGAAAGGGAAATGGGGAGTACGTACGTTTGTACCAAAAGGCGATTTATGGGCGGTGGTCGTCCATATTCGTCTTAAGGCGGATATTAATCTAATGAACGTTTTTGCAATTAGGCTTATAAAAATAAATAATAATTTTATGTTGAAACGAGTTTTAAATAAATAACTACGTAGATGAAAAAGTATAATTTTGCCTTTTATCAAATCACATAATTTTTTTCAGGTATTGTGCGTGTTAAGTTATCCAAATAACGGGTACAAATAAGAAATCCCTATCACCGTTATGAACCCTGGCAGGGTTGACACACTCTTTATTTCATTTACGCGAGCGGAGCTGCGGGCCCGTCTAGTTTGACATGTAATTTTATATTATTAATAAATGATGATTATGATTATTATTATGATTATGCGAATTCCTAAACCTCCAAACCGAATAGGGAGGGACGCTTGAGACCAGGAAGGCTCACTTAGTTGAATGCTTAGAATCGTCTCTAAACTAATTTTGATCAATCATCTATAGGGGACAATACATTTTGATGTTTCCAAAAAGGACAACAGCGGAGCACATATGTAAATTTAGGGACAAAAAGGCAGAATATAAGAATCACAAGAGCATAACGAGGGCTAATTTTGAGTAAGCGATACGTGTGACTTTTGAATTTAGTTACACAGTTAGAAATATAATCGGGAAAAGAATCTTCGAATATAGGAGAACCCAGGAGGCAAAGAGAATACTTGTCTACTGATTTGATATTAGGAGTCAGATCGTCAAATTTGGGTTGTAAGTCGGTCAAAGTACAAGAAGATTTTTGAATAAAGAGTTCGCATTTTCTGAAATTCAGTTCTAAACCAATATTTTCGAAACTACTCTTAATAAAAGACAAATCAGAGAGCACAGTATTCTCGTCGCCTCCTAGGGTTCCGTCATCTAAGTACCATACATTGAATTTTGATTTAAAATTTTTGGTAATTGGATTTATAGCCAAACTAAAAATTGCTGGCCCGAGAGGGTCACCCTGCTTACAGCCAACCTCAGAAGATAATTCATGTGACTTGTACATTAATTTAGATGAGTCTGAATAGCAAAAGAAAAGCTAATAGTTCCGGAATTTTGTCCTTAAATTCTGTCAGCAAGGTGTCTCTACTAACCGAATTAAAAGCATTTTTAACGTCAACAATTTCGCAAACATAAATCGTTTATTGCATATCACATATCAGGTACAGGTAGGCGAGGCGTCACAAACCCGGTTTCACCGAAATCGATAAAACCGGAAAAACCGGGTTTACAGCCAATTGCAAAAACCGGGTTTTAACTTCGATAAAACCGGCTTTTTCGAGTTTTTCTATTTTACAGTTTTATATACATAGTTTAATTATTTTGATGATCAACAAGCACTTCAGAGTTTACTATTAAATTTAGAACAATACAATACATTTAGTACGCACTAATTGTATACATAAACAGCTATTTTCAATAAATATTCCTTAATTTCCCTAGTTTAACGTTGTAGTAGTAACGCTTATTGATAGACACCTCGGTCTTGGAAGTGCTGGGGCACAAACGCTACCGAGAGAAATAGTCATCTAACAGATATTAGGACCTGGGTCCTTTTCCAGGGTATTTTATCCCATTTCCAAGCTGTCTTCTTGTGTCACAAGGGTCAGGTCATCAGAATAAGCAAACACCCGCGAGGTGGTTTTAGGCGGGATACGACCCAACGATCGGTATTTTCAGACCTATGACAACGAATACTGGGCGGTGTTGAGAATGTGGGAAATCCGCTAGCACGTACCGCTCGGCGGCCACTGGGCCCATATAACCATTCCAGTCGCAGAATCACAAAGTGGTAACTAAATGTCAGATGTGTCGTAACAGAGTCCACACAATGTGTCTAGAATTGTTTCCGCCGTGTCTACACTTTTCCGTAACAAGGTGTCGACACATTTGTGTGCACTTTGCGTGCGGTTTGCGACTAAATCTGACAGCAAATTTGTGACAGCAAATGTCAATATAAAATACCTCTTGAAAACCAAGGTTTGTCAAACTACTATTAGTGTCTCGTGTGCTCGTAATTCTAGTAAGTCATCATGGGCAATGCAAATGATAATAATCGACCGAAACCATATAAACACCCAACACCCGTCAACCTTTTACAGAAAAGTTTTTAAAGAAATGCAATAAGCTACTTAGGTCAGGCAACGAATGCTCCAAAAGCTGTAGAGGGAAATGCTCGGAACACAATTTTTGACTCCGTAACTCGGTTTGACAAGTTAGGAGGTGAACATATCAAAAGTCCCCGGCCGTAGCCCTTGAGCGGGGGGGGGGAGAGAGGGGGCTTTGAAGGTCCCATTTTCCGGTTTTTCGATTATATCTCGGAAACTATGCATCTCAGCGACATGGCCTCTTATACAAAATGAAATTTAATTTAATTTGTTACAAGTTTATTCGTCAATTTTTTCGATATGTTGAATAGTTTTTGAGATATCCGCTCTTGAAAGTTTATTTAGGGCTCTCAATTTTATCTTGATATATCTATATCAGTGAAGGTGCTAGGCCGTGTTTGGTATCGTTTTCGTATAAATCTGGGGTGCTGAATCCATTTAAGGTATCACATTGACACCATTCCACAAAATGAAAAAAAAAATCTTTTTAGGGTTACGTAACTCAAAAGGAAAAAACGGAACCCTTATAGGATCACTCGTGCGTCTGTATGTATGTCCGTCTGAATACACAAAATAGTTCTTTACCTATAGATGACAGGAAAACCTATTAGAAATGTGCAGTCAAGCGCGAGTCGGACTTAATTTACGGAACCCTTAATACGCGAGTCCGACTCGCACTTGGCCGGTTTTTTTGAAACTCCTCTTGACGCTTAACCGCTGAACCGATTTCGTTGAAATTTGGTATAGAAATAGTTTGCGTCCCGGAACAGGACATAGGATAGATCTTATAACCAAAATCATCTTTTGAAGGTGTGAAAAGTGGCGTGGAAATTTGTACGGGAAATCAATAACCGCTGAACCGATTTATATGAAATTTGGGATGGTCTACATCTTTGATTAAGTTAAAAATGATAAAAAAACATGACTTCAAACCTAAACTTAAACAGTATTAACTTCAAGAAGTCAATTCTGAATTCCCCCCTACACCTCATTTCACACCTTTAAAGGATGATTTTTGAGATAACTTATTATGTCCTGTCTCGGGACTCAAAATATATGTGTACCAAATTTAAATTAAAACTGTTCAGCAGTTTAAGCGTGAAGAGGAGTTTAAAAGAAAGTATTTTAATAAGTTTATATGTTTTTACTTCGGAATGGTGTCAATGTGATACCTTAACTAAATTTGGTACTGCGAATTTATACGAAAACGATACCAAACATGGCCTCGTAGCTTTACTGTTGTAGAAGTCAAAATAAAATTGAGAGCCCTAAATTTTTATTACTTGTGTAGAAGGAAAAGGTAAAATAAAAGTCTTCGGCAGGAATATAAGACACAAATATATATTTTTTTTGCGTTACTATTTCAATCATCAAATATAAACATACCTTGATTACTTATATTATTCTAGTAAGATCCTCATAGATAAACAAAAACATTTACTTAAAAAATTACAAGGTCGAAATGTCACGGAACTTGTGAGAGTAATATGTGAAAAATAAAAACTTTTATGACAAAAAAATCTGGACACAATTTAAGAATCACCCAGTTGCGTCGAGGAATCATTTGTATTTTTGCTTGTTTCATTACCTCCTCGCTTCTTTTTTGTCCTTTGTATTCTGTAGCAATTTGTTAGATCTGAAAATAAAGATAACTTGCGTCGTCACGGATGTCGATTTATAGGTTTTAGGGAGTGCAGAATTCGAAAACGATGATCATTTTATAATCCAAGATAGACCGGGAGATAGTGACACATTTTACTGGGTCATTTGTACCAGTATGGCGGTTCGTCAGGGGTTTAAGCATGTAATGAAGGAAAGAAAAATGATGGTCATAGCGCTGGTACCGGCGGCCCAATCGCGTGGGCGTTAGTCGAACGTGTCGGATAAAATACGAGTGTCGAACGATTTGTTCCACAAAAATCCTCGTATTTTCCGATAGTCCATAAAAAAGAAGTAGGCGGTAGCGTAATGCCATACTTCTCCGGTGTGACTTACAGCCCGCCATACTGAGGCGAACACATTAATAAAAAAAAAACAATTCAACCATTTGTGCCAACCTAATTTTTGCACAGGTGATCATCGTCGGGCAGCCATTCATGGACATCACCATGCCATACTCTTCGGACGGTTCCAAATGGCCGCCATACCGCCGCAAGGGAGTTAATTTTTTTTTTTTGTTAAACGATTTGTACCAGTATTGCATTTAAATTTTTGGAAAGTATTTGATAAAATGTGACCGTTATTATAATTGCCATACTTATAGTAGGTGGATAAAGTGCTGCCATACTTGAAAAACTTATTTAATCGACACGTTTCAAAAATACGACTATGTATACGTAAAATAATTTTTTACAGCATGGCATCATCATATTCTGTTTGTTTGGATACAATTGTACCTAAAAAAATATATTTCAGATTATAACTACGGGGCGGACGACTGTGAGACTTAAGCCAAGACTTAAAACAAAAAACAATTTTTTGACGATTTGTACCAGTATGGCATTTGGATTTTTGGAAATTATATGATGCAATGTGACCATTATTATATTTGCCATACTTCTAATAGGGGGAAAAAGGGGCACCATACTTGAAATAAAAAAAAAATATTGTACACATTTGCCACCTCCTACAGGTATGGCATTATGAGATTTCCATTTATGATCACACAGAAAGTCTTGAAAAAAAATTACAAGATGGTACAAATCGTTTAGCAATAAAAAAAAATTAACTCCTTTGCGGCGGTATGGCGGCCATTTGGAACCATCCGAAAAGTATGGCATGGTGATGTCCATGAATGGCTGCTCGACGATGATCACCTGTGCAAAAATTAGCTTGGCACAAATGATTGAATTGTTTTTTTTTAATTAATGTGTTCGCCTCAGTATGGCGGGCTGTAAGTCACACCGGAGAAGTATGGCATTACGCTACCGTCTACTTCTTTTTTATGGACTATCGAATAATACGAGGATTTTTGTGGAACAAATCGTTCGACACTCGTATTTTATCCGACACGTTCGACTAACGCCCACGCGATTGGGCCGCCGGTACCAGCGCTATGACCATCATTTTTATTTCGTTCTTTACGTACTTAGACCCCTGACGAACCGCCATACTGGTACAAATGACCCAGTAAAATGTGTCACTATCTCCCGGTCTAAGATGGCGGCTACGTATTTTGTCATAAAAGTCGTCATGAATATCGTTTTATAGGTTTTAGGAAGTGCCGATTTCGAAAATGATGACCAGTTTGGAATCCAAGATAACTGCCGTGCACTTTGTCATAAAAGTCGTCATGGATATCGTTTTATAGGTTTAAGGGAGTGCAGAATTCGAAAATGATGACCATTTTGGATTCCAAGATGTCTGCCGTGCACTTTGTCATATGACCCGTCATGGATGTTGATTTATAGGTGTTAGGAAGAGTAGAATTCGAAAATGATGACCATGACCAACGTGCACGGCAGATATCTTAGATTCTAAAACGGTCATAATTTTCGAATTCTCAACTCCCTAATACCTATAAATCGAGATCCATGACGACTTTTATGACAAAGTGTACGGTAGACATCTTGGTTTCCAAAATGGTCATCATTTTCGAATTCTGCACACCCTAATACCTATACATATAGTAGTTCGCCCCGAACTGTGAACTCGTGGTTCGCCAAACAGATCAATTGAATGCAGTGCTACTTAGTCTGAGATGGGCATTTCGTAATTGATTCCTGATTCCACGATTACTTGCAATTACTTTGTAATCTGATTACCGATTCCTAGATTACTTTGTAATCTAACAATACCGAATTACTAAGTACAATTCCATTTGAGGAATCAGGAATCAATTTTTCGAATACTACAATTACTAGTAATAGAAATCAATGTCGATTCTTCATTAGGTACAGGAATATATATTACTTGATTCCTTTCAGATTACATTTCGTACTACTACATAAGTACTATCAAAAGTACATTTCGATAGTAGATATAGATGTTGTTGACGTTCAAAATGCCTGTGCTCGCTTCTGTTTCAATATTCCGTTGAGAGCTCACGTGACACCATTTCTGAACAGCCATAAGATCCTCAAGATGCAACACCGTCGTAAACTTCATTTGGCTTGTCTGCTCTTTGGTGTGCTTAAATATGGTACTCCGCCTTATCTCTTCAATAAGCTTTCATGTATTAAGCTACGCGAACGCCGTAACTGTGGAATTCAATTGTTAATGCCACGCCATGCCACAGCAGCGTTTCGGGGAAGTTTTCGCTATGCCGCGTCGAAAGTCTGGAACAATATACCTCCGCCTTTGAGAAACCTGCAAAGTATTCATAGCTTTAAGTCAAAGATTAAACTGTATTTACTTAATCACCAACGTAGCCAAGAAGCCTACAGACTTGATACCAGCTGCCTGTAGTTTGTAATTTTACTTATGCTTACCTCAAGTGTTTTGTTCCTTTGGCCTGACAAGGGTTCATCATTCCTTTACGCCATACTTAGTAGAGTGCTGTTATGTTAGTATTTCGTACATTTTCGTAAATTCGTCATCCTACAATGCTGTTTTGCTAATAAGCTAATCTTATAGTGTAAATAACATTATTTGCGGTATTTGACACATTATGACTGACGTATATAGAAATGTAACTAACGTAAATCGATTGTCACAGCAAGCGATTACGATTGGATGGCACGTAGACTGAGGTATCGAATTGTGACGTATAATGAATTTTTATTTGAGATTTAAATAAAGCTAGAATTATATGGTTTTCCCGCAAGCTACCGGTCGGTCGGTGTATTTAATTAATACACCGACCGAGTAGGTCGCACCCATTGTCAAAATTGAAACTAACTGGGGATCTATTTTAAAGTTTATTTATGTTATTTCTGTGTCAAATTTGTTGTCTGTTAAGTGACGATAAATATATCCATATTTACAGTTAATTATCCACCTTTTCCTTATTTTTATTAAAAGAAAAATGAAAAATTCATATCGATTTACTTAGACGACTACCGATTCATAACGGTGGTGTCCGGCCAACCCTAAAATTAAAAAAAAAAAGACGTAGAACGTAAACGTTCGCAGTGCAGTTGTTTTCCTTTGTGATTTCGATGTGCAAAACATTTTACGTAGTATTGCTGTTGTGAGTGACAGACGTCAAATACCGCAAATAATGTTATTTACACTATACAAGATTTTTTAACGTAGATTTCATGAACGCTCGATATTGGTTTGGTCTGACATTGCTATATAGTTAGTGTAGCCACCGTTGGCGCTAGTAGTATATACAGCTGTAATGCTCAGCCAAGATATGGTCGGACCGGATCGATACAGCGATTTAGAGCACGATGCTTGTT